>NC_040039.1:9063104-9233081 GCF_003713205.1 Coffea eugenioides
TCACAACTTCCAACAGCTTTCCAACTTCAACGCAAATCCTTTGAAGTCAATACGCAGCATCCGACTTGGCTACTGGACCCATATTTCCAGGTGGTATGATTTTTAAAACAACCAAGACTTGCCCGAAAAAAAAAAAAACTACATTGAACTGAATGAGTGATTAATCACGATCATTGGGGGACTCAAGTTTCTGGACAACCGCCATGCATTACTCCACTTTCCAAAACTCCTCAATTTTCTTTTCAGTATCTAGCAAAAAATTGAAACCAGAAAGTGCCAAATTCAGGAATATGGACTTTTCTAAATTTCAAAAGCTTCTTAAACCATATGATACCAAAACCAGTTCTTACAACCTTGGAGTACGAAAGTTGGTTTCCTTGGACCTAACTTATATAAGTTCTATACAAAGTGGCAAAATTTGCTAGAACATATCCCAACCACAGAGAAATTCTCCAGATTTCTTAAAGAATTACACCCGTAAGCTTCACACCAGGTAATTCACAATTTCATCTGGAAACTTTCTTGCCAAGAAATTCAATTTTCTCACGTTTGCTGTTGCTGGAATTTTAATTTTCTTGCACTTGTTGCTGCTGCAAATTAGGCTTCGCCAAACTTTAGTCGTTGTTAAAATCAATAGTGTAGCCTTGTGCCCCCATTGTTTGTCAAATTGCTCCAGTGGTCTTGCAACTCATGCAATTGTGCTACAGTTTCCACCGAACACATGCTAAGTTCACCTCTATTGCATATGTTAATTCAGTGAATCATGCACAATACTCATGAGATGTTTGGTGGCAACTGAAAATTTGGGGAGACTAGAAAAATTTCAACACTCCTTTTGCATGATAAAATCGATGAATATTGCTTGATTTGAACTCAATAGCTCTGTCTTGCCAACTATTCACGTTGCCCCTCATATCATTAGAGAAGATGCATTTTAGCATGAGATTTGTTCCATGGATTAATTTCCCCCTTTCTTAGTATTTATTTCCACTAAAATTGCATCCTACATTGGCACTTTGCAACCTGCAGTCGGAACCACTATCCCCCGCGTAAGACAACTTATTGGCCAAATTCGGGGACACCGAGGTTATTCAAGTGAGCCGTACTGCCCTCCTTTTTTTCTTTCTTTTTTTTTTTTTTTGACCGTCGCAAATTTGTTATTGATGGATTTTTTTTTCTTTTTAAGTCTTCCCCTTGTATTGGCCCTTTATCCAGACAAATTAGATGTCCATTGTGTCGCGCGATTGTAGAACCAAAACTCTTGCTATTCACAACACCAAGTAATTGGTACTCCATGACTTTTATCTTCTTGTCAATGCTAGCTTTTTTGTTTTTTTGGAGAACTCCGTCAATGGACAGCTCAATGATTGAAGGATGGCGGCAACCGGCAACTCCCACGGAGAGCCATATTATGGCTTGAGGAGTACCAAGGAGATGGCGACCCGAAATTTGAAGAAGGCGCAACCGCAAACTCCCACGAGAGCCATATTATGGCTTGAGGAGTACATGAAAAATAATACACGACTACCCACTTCAATAAAACTCACCCCAAAATTCAAGAAGCTTTTACTATCTTCGACCATGCCATTTTAACCAAACCTTCTTTTTCCTTCCTTTTGCTGCAGGTTAGTCTTGATGCAATGGTGGTGTTCAAGGAAGTCGCTTTTTCAAACGAAAAGTATCTCCTTATCACTGACAGCGATGGTGACTCTGGTGACAAAGAAACGAAATTATTGGTGCATCCCCCTATACAAGGAAGTTACTCAGGTAAGTGGCCTTCTCACCAGTACCCAGAGTTAAAGGATTGGTCACTCGAACTTCCTCAAGATGATGGCACGAAGGTTCACTCCTTGAAATCCCTTATTCATGATAAGGAGCCAAGGACAACTCCTTTTCAAACCCTTGGCAGGCGGATCATAGATGGAGATGCACACTGGGGTCCTTCCTTGAGACTCAGTGGTGCATTCAGTTACATCGAGAATTATTGGGAATGGTTGGAGGATATCCTCGGCAGGAGCAAACCAGTGCTCCGTGAAAATTGCTTGTTTGATGCCTTATATGCTTCGCTTTTCACATATGATAGGAACCTCCATGTACTTAGAGCATTCTGCGAGGCGTGGTGTCCGGACACTAATACCTTGCATACATCTGTTGGAGAACTGTCTCTCTCACTTTGGGACTTGCACAAGTTAGGAGGACTTCCAATCATCGGGGGTATCTATGAAGAGGTAATCCCATGCGCGAAGGAGCTAACTGGGGTTAATGAAAAGAAATTAAGGCATATTCCACAAAGTTGTGAGTATCTGTTTGCAGCCTTACATCATCTCCAACGTGGAGAATCCAACAAAGCTGGAGTTTCTGCTGACCAATGGATTAATTTCTGGTTTAAAGGCAAAACCAGGTACTCAAAGCCAAAGCAGAGAAGGATAAAGAGGGCATCTCGTGCTCAAGCAACCCAAAATCCGGATGGCGAAATTGGACAACCGCGCAAATTTTCAAGTCAAGACAATGGTGTATTTAATACCATTGGAGTTAAACTTCACTTGCGGGAAGAGAGTTATCTTGCAGCATTTATATCTTGCTGGCTCTGTGTCTTTGTTTTACCAGATGAGGACCCCCACTATATTAGACCATCTACTTTCAAAATGGCTAGTATGATGGCTGCCGGTCGTAAGACTTGCCTTGCTGTTCTTGTCCTGCTAAACATATACCGTGGGCTTGATAAAATTTCAAACTCAGCTACTCCAGGGTGTGCACGTGCGGCTTTTCCGGTGCACTACGTATATGCTTGGTTAGCGAGTTATTTCTCTACCCATTATTCGACTCCAAATACCATGCCTGGACCCACCATGACCAACTATTCTGGAGAGGGTGGCGCACGATACTTTGATGAAAATAGTGCTCGCGACCTCATTCATCAGGGAGATAAAGTAACTTGGGGAATCACTTCTCTTGTGAAGAATCGCAATGAACTCTTTATTGACGATGGCAAACTAGCAAATCTCGAACTAAGTTATTTTGTAAGCGCCTGCTCAAATTACTTAGTTTTGCATGCTGAAGGGGATTTCCTTGTTGAGCCATATAGTCCATATAGATTCGCGCGGCAATTCGGGTTTTATCAAGTTCCTCCACAGGAACTCGGGGCAGATGTGCGTTCCACAAATTATGACTTGAGTCGAATACTCTGGCGCACTGCCATTCGTAGTAAAACAGAGTCAAAGATACTTTTTTCTAGCTATCCCTTGAATGCTAGCAAGCACACATCTTCAGGCTTTCAAACATGGTGGTCTGCGGTACATGATGATTACCTCCTCAAAGGGCGTGATACTTTGATTAAGAGTGTCCAATCAAGTGGGGAGCAGAAGAGGTCAAAAGGGAAGGAACTTGCAAACCTGAACAATCTCTCCAAAGTTGATAACAGTCTTGAGATGAAGCAAAAGACTGTGAGAAAAGAGAAGGAAGTTTTGAAGAGTTCAAACAACAAGGTTGCTACCCTTGAGGACCTTACCCCTAATGAACAATTTTCGAAGGGTACTTCAGTCCGTCTTCCCTCAAAAATTGTGAAAGCCATTGATCATGATTCTTGCAATTCACATGAGAAGAAGAGGAGCGAGCCTTTTGATGAGGAGGATGAGCAATCCACTAGCACGGACCAGCATTGGAAGCGCAAGAAGTCCAAGGTAATGACTTTCCCTTTGGATGATATTGGTTTAGATCCTAAGGAACTCTTTAAAGACATTCCGGATATATCTGTGCCTGGTATAAGCCGTGTCAATATTGTAAGGACCCCCTTGCCTTCTTTAATTTAGCATTTGAAATCTACTTGTCAATTTCATATTCATGATTTGTCTCATAACGTTTTCCTTACAGTTGGATGATCAAGACTTGATCTTCATTGATGATGGAGAACCAAGTCAAGTATCAGTTGAAGGACCTACTGCATTTGAACTTTTGGCCAAACAAGTGATCAGTTCTACCCAACAAATGGGTGCTAGTGAGAATTCCAAAAAGGCAGTAGATGATGAAAATGTGACTCAGCAAATCATGGCACAGAAGGCGGAGCACATGACTCCATCGGCCAAAAGGAAACTCAAAGTCTTTGATCCACCATCGTGGCCAAGTATCTGAATTTTGCCCCCAAAATGTGACCTCAACATGCCGTCGAGACTACATCCAAATGTTGTGGAATAATTTGAGGGTGATGATATCTCAAACAGCCTTGGAGCGCATGCCAGCTCTTGAAATAAAAGCCAACGAGATCATAGAGGAAATGCAAAGCTTCAATGCCACGGATATCTCAAATTTGCAAGGCCTTTTAAAGGCTTTCTTTGCAAATACAGCTCGTTACGTTGCAGTGAAATCTTCTCTCTCAAATAAAATTCCAGTCGAATCATATGATGAGTTGCTTTCTACGGCCACCCAACATCTTAGAGATGCTCAGAGTAAGGAGAGACAACAGGCGGAGAAGATCTCAACACACATGTTGAAGCTTAAGGAACTCGATCGCGAGGAAGTAGAGTTGAGGAATCGACTTGAGTTCTTGGGTGCTCACAGGAAGGAGATGCTTTCACTGTTACGAGAAGAGCAAGATGATCTTACCCGAGTGCAAGGCGTGATGGTCGACTTACAAAACGAAGTTCGAAAGATTGAGAATTCCCCGCCCCTACTTGCTGAGGAGAGTCAAACTTTGGACAAGATGCAAGCGTTACTTGAAAGCAACCGAAAGGAGCTGTCGTCATTTGAATTCTAGGAATAGTTGCAATTTTTTTTACTTTGTTTCAAATTTCATCTTTTGTTACCTGCTCAAAGCGTGTAGCTATGAGTACAAACATTTCATAATGAAGCTTGCTCTCTCTTTTTCACATTCTTGCAGACGACCTCGTCTTTACTTGCTTTTTCGATAGCCACCATTTTAGACTATCAACCGTAGTATGAACAATTCTATCTTTGCATAATTTTGATCACACTTGAAAAGGTAATTATCCAAATAATTTAGTAATCTGAATAATACACTTTCAAGTATATGTCACAAAATAATTCGAACTATCTTAAAGAGAACCGCTCTTTTTTTTTTTTTTTTGCAACAAAAGAATCATCCGGACAAAGAATTTAGTTTTATATGATTGTAACTGAACTTAGAAGTTACCCTCTAAGCTGCCTACGTATCCCAACAGGGAATCAAGTCACACGTAGTTCCTACCATTCACAGTTTAAACTCTTGCGGGTCAGGAGTATCCTTTTGTTTACCACCTTAGATTTAGTGGAGTGTTTCAGCAGTTTAACCACGTGCTACACTATTGGTGGTTGTTATCCACAGTTTTAGCTCATGCGGGTCTGGAGCAACAGGAAGTTTAAACTCGTGCGTCATGGAGTACTTCATTTTTTTTTATGGCATGTATAGCTTCACGAATTTTCCATTTATAGGACCAACTTTCACGCCATCTTTGTCCACCAATTTGTACGCACCATTCGTGTAGACTTCTCGAACAATGTACGGCCCATCCCATTTAGAGACGAATTTGTCGTTAGTGCGATGAGTCATAACTATTGGCCTTCGAACGGCAAGTACCATGTCCCCGACTTGAAAGGAGCGACGTCGAACTTTCTTATTAAAAGCTCTAGAGAGACGGGCTTGATAGCACTCCAGATTTTGTTGGGCCTCCAATCTCTTTTCATCCAAAGCTTCCAATTCTTCAAGGCGCAGGCGAACATTTTCTTCCTCAGTGAGCCCTTCTTGAATAGCAATTCTCAAAGAAGGAATTTGTTGCTCAAGGGGGAGAACAGCTTCTACACCATAGACCAAGGCATATGGTGTGGCTTGCGTCGGAGTTCGGTATGTGGTGCGATAGGCCCAAAGAGTTTCGCCTATCCTTTCGTGCCAATCCTTCTTTGACTTTGCCACCACTTTCTTCAACAAGTTACATAAAGTTTTGTTGAATGCCTCTGCGAGACCATTGGCGGGGGCATTATACATGGAGGACTTGCGTTGCTTGAGATTAAATTTCTCACATAACTTATCTATCAAGCCATTGGAGAAGGATTTTCCATTATCAATGATAATGTACCGGGGAACTCCATAACGGTAAATAATATTCACACGAATAAAATTCACCACATCTTCCTTTCTAACTTGCTTGAGCGGTATGGCTTCAGCCCACTTAGAAAAGTAGTCGGTCGCAGCCAATATATATAAGTGTTGACCGGATGACTTTGGTAATGGCCCCACAACATCAAGGCCCCAAGCATCAAAAGGCCAAGAAGCAACGGTCGGGTGTAACGGCTCAGGTGGTTGATGAATGTAATTTGCATGAAACTGGCAAGCTTGACATCTTTGAGCATATTCTATGCAATCTTTGACCATAGTAGGCCAATAGTAGCCCATCCTTTTAATCCGAAAATGTAACTTGGGACCGGATTGATGTGCTGCACATATTCCAGAAAGTGCTTCGTGCATCGCCCGATATGCCTCGTCTTCGTTTAGACAGCGCAACAGTACACCTTCAAATGATCTTCGGTACAGCGTGTCCTTGTACAAGATAAAACGAGGGGCTCGACGACGGATGTCAATTCTTCTACGTTGCTCCTCAGGTAATTTTTGATACTTGAGATAATCAACGAGGGGTTGTCTCCAATCTTCTTTGTCAATTTCATAGGTTGAGACCACATGAGCGTCGCCTCCTTCAATATTTTCATCATCAATCAGTGATGGAACTACCCACTTTCGGCACACACGGACTTGTATATCATGATCCGGCATGGTAAGTGAAGAGGCTAGCGCAGCTAATGCATCAGCTTGCTTATTTTCCCTTCTAGGAACATGCTTAATACTTGCACCTCCAAGCCGCCTCATTAGTTGCGTTGCATATTTGTGATACGGAATTAACTCGGACTTTTTGACTTCATAACTTCCCAAGAGTTGGTTAACCACTAATTGAGAGTCACCATAGATTTGAATGTCCAACTGTTCCATATCAACAGCTATTTCAAGTCTGAGTATGAGAGCTTGATACTCAGCGACATTGTTTGAACAATGATGACTTAGAGTAAAAGAGTATAGCAATATCCCTCCATCAGGAGTCACGAATACAATCCCTGCTCCAGCTCCATGACGATGAGCCGCACCATCAAAATACATCTTCCATGGTGGACGAATCTCGATAAGGAGTACATCCTCATCCGGTAAGTCATCACTTAGTTCCCATTCAGCAGGTATCGGGTGATCAGCAAGAAAATCTGCCAGAACTTGTCCCTTCACAGCTTTTTGAGGCACATAAATAATTTCAAACTGTTGTAGTTGAAGATACCATCTAGCTAGACGGTCGGACAGCACTGGTCTGCTCATCACATATTTTATGGGATTCGCCCTGGAAATGAGCCTCACACTATGCGCTTGAAAGTAGTGCTTTAACTTCTGTATTGCAAAAATAAGGGCTAAGCACAACTTTTCAATTGGCGAGTAATTTAGTTCGTTGGGGGTCATCATTCTGCTTAAATAATAAAGGGCAACCTCCTTTCCTTCATTATTTTCTTGAGCGAGCAATGCCCCCATCGATCGTTCTTGGGCGGCAATATAAAGGAGTAAGGGCTTTCCATGAATAGGTGCAGCCAACACAGGTGCTTTCATAAGATAAGACTTAATGCTATTGAATGCATTACTACATGCCTCATCCCATTGAAATGGCACATCTTTCTTCATCAATCGACTAAATGGCTGACACCTTCCTGCTAAATTTGAGATAAATCTCCGCAGATAAGCTAATCGCCCTTGAAGACTTTTCAATTCATGAATGTCACGAGGTTCAGGCATCCTCAATATAGCATCAATTTTGGCCTGATCAATTTCAATGCCTCGATGGCGAACCACAAAACCAAGAAATTTCCCCGACGTGACTCCAAATGCACACTTGAGAGGGTTCATTTTGAGTTGATACCTTCTCAACCGATCGAAAACTTGTCTCAAATCCTCCAAGTGATTATTTCTTTTCTTTGATTTCACAACTAAATCATCCACATAACACTCGATATTCTTATGAAGCATGTCGTCAAAGATACTTTGCATTGCTCTTTGATATGTGGCACCAGCATTTTTGAGACCAAAGGGCATCACTTTATAACAATAAATACCCTTAGGAGTACGAAATGCAGTGAGCTCCTCATCCTCCGGTGCCAATCGAATTTGATTATATCCAGAAGAGCCATCCATAAACGACAGAACTTCATGCCCAGTAGTTGCATCAATCATGAGTTCAGTGATTGGTAAAGGGAAGTCATCTTTGGGACAAGCATTGTTAACATCCCTGAAATCGACACAAATGCGGATTTGTCCATTCTTCTTTCGCACAGGCACGATACTCGAAATCCATGTGGGATATTTAACTTCACGAATAAACCCGGCTTCAATGAGTTTATTGACTTCAATTTCGATCAACGGAATCAAATCGGGTCTAAATCGCCGTTGTGCTTGCTTCACAGGTCGAACTCCCTTTTTAACAGCCAAATGGTGGACGGCCACTTTTGGGTTTAAATCCGGCATTTCTTTATAAGTCCATGCAAAAATATCTTGATACTCCCACAAGAGTTCAATATATGCCTTCTCTTCGTCAGGACTCAATGAAGCACTTACATATATTGGACGTGGGTTCTCTGAAGTACCAAGATTGACCTCCTTTAGATCATCCACAGTGGCCTTAACACCTTCCTCCAATTCAGGTGGAGCCTCTTCAGCATCTTCTTCTTCTTCAGGCGAGTCACCGTCAATTATAGTTATATGATTGCATGAAGCAACACTCTCTTCATCATCCTCTTTTGGTCTTGTGTACACCACGGTATGCTCCCTGACCCTCAATTCAGTCCCACACTTTATTACAAGATCTGTGCATCTTCTCATTCTCGAAGGAATGCTACTACCAAATTTATGAGAACCATTAGAAGGTTTTTCAAGATTTTGCAATGACTTTGCCATTTTTCCTTTACTCTTATGAGAGTTTTGAGGCTTTTGTCTTCTTTGTGGTCCTAATCTCTTAAAAACAGATACCCGTGGAGTTTTATTCTCCTTTTCATGAAAAGCTTGAAATTTACCAACTATTTGAGAAGACTCATCCTCTATAGCAATATATTGGCTACTAACTCTATTGATCTTGATGCGGATTGGTGTAGGAGAGGAGTAGCCAAGGCCAAATTTGGGATTTTCAATGGCGTATCCCTTTTCCTTCAACATCTTTTGGGTAGGATTCAACCCATGAATCATGTCACTGGTAGATTGACGGGATGGAACATTTAACACCGCAGATTCTTTGAGATCGTATCCAGCCTTAGCGAGAAGCTTATAAGCGATAGGATCAAAACCTTCTTTAGTTCTTGACTTTGGTATGGTGTCTTGTTCAACTTCAGATTCTTTGCTTAAAAAGTTAGACCTTTTAAGTTGAGAAGATGACACCTTTTTTGTATCAAGATGAGCTACCGGAAGAGTCCAATCTTTTAGAGTTTCATGCTGAATTGCAGGTGACTGTCCCTGTTCCATTCTTGATTTGGGAGGGCAGCGAAAGACAACTGATTCATTGTTTGGCAATGAAACATCAGTTTCTTCATGAACTTCCTCTTTTGATTTCGAAGTCATCACTTTCTCCCCTTTTGCATTTGGAGATTCGGGGTTCTGGATTTTATCCCCAGATAGAGGTTGTTCAGTTTTATCCTTCGCAATGTGCCTTTTGATGTAAAATTTGGCATCGGCGATATATGCTTCCGCCTCAGTGAAAGGATTATCATCAGCTTTCACACTTCTTGCCACCCCGTTTTGACAGTACTTGAAGCATTGATGAAGAGTTGAAGGTACAACTCTATTTTCATGAATCCAGGGCCTTCCCAACAATACATTGTATGTTGTTTTAGCATCTATCACATACAATAGTGCTCTGGACGTCATGTCATCAATGACTATTTCCAAATTTAGTGACCCAAGAGCTCTTTGCCCTCCTTGGTTGAAGCCTTGAATCATCAGTCGGCTATTGGAGAGTTCATCAACCGGGATACCAAGCTCCTTCAGAGTTTTTAAAGGGAGAATATTGACTGCGGAACCTCCATCTATCAACATTCTATTCACTTTTTGCTCCTTTGCATAACCAGTCACAAACAAAGGACGGTTATGGGGTGTTGACCCAAGCAACAAGTCTTCACTAGTAAAAGTGATACTTGTGACGTTCACCTCTTCATTGCCGGTAGGCACACGACCTTCTTCATTGCCGGTGGACGCACGGGCCATCTCACAGAGAGATTCGCAAGTATTATCTTTTTGTTCCTCGATATGATCTACTCGCGTTGTGTGACTTGCGACCACATCAACATCAAAGAATTCCTTTGGCAAAAATTCTTTTAAAGTGATAGGAGTTCGCGACTTTTGCTTGAAGATTCGGCCTCCTTGAAGATTATGACAATCATTAGTTTCTTTACGTCTTTCTCTTTCCCCTTCCAAATCACTATACTTCTTGTCAAGACCTTGCTCGCCCTACTAGATGGACAAGACTTCTGCCTCCTTCTTCGCGTGACTAGAGTCCATCCTTCATCATCCACATCAGACTGTAGCGCCTTTTCATCTTCATATACATGTTCCTGAAGAGTTGAAGGAGTACCTTCTTGTTTGATTTCTATAGGATCAAGTGATCCAAATTGAATTATTGGCAATACAGGCACCATGACCCTTTTATCCTCCATGGACTGCAGGGAACCAATGGACGTTTGATTCACACTCGCCTTGTCTTCTTCAAGGAGAATTTTTCCCTGTCTTGCCAACTCCATTACTTTGTCTTTGAAGACAAAGCATTTTTGAATGGGATGCCCGACCAATCGGTGATACTTACAGTAATTTGGATCGTCAGTGTTCCTGGCCTCATCAGGTCGCTTCATCTCAGGAAGCGTGATCAAGTTTATACTTAACAGATCGTCAAACATACCAGGGACATCAGAATCAAGGAAAGGGTACTCCTTATCCTGCATCTCCTTGAGAGTTGGTTTCCTCTTTCCTTGTTCTTGATGTGCATTGATCTTGCTGTCTTCTCTCCTGGCAGTTTTGGGAACAACCTTAAAGGGCGTTACACTTGTAGCCATAGCCTCCTTCTTTTCATTTTTAAATGGTGGCTTGCCCCCTTTCCTCGCTTCTTGTCTCTCTTTGGCCTTGTAAGGGTCAGGAACTGGCGGTTCTTGTCCATCAAGATTAATCTCCAACTTATGGGCTTTTGTGGACAATTCATCAAATGTTTCTGGTTGTACACCTTGTAAGATGTATCTGAGTCCCCAGTGCATACCTTGAATGCACATCTCGATCGCGGAAGATTCAGAAATTCGATCTTTGCAATTTAAGCTTAGATTCCTCCAACGGTCGATAAAATCAATGACAGGTTCGCTCTTCCATTGACGTGTATTAGAGAGTTCAGTCATGCTGACAGTTCTCTTTGTGCTATAGAAGCGACTAAGGAATTCATGCTCTAGCTGCTCCCAACTGTCAATGGTTCCAGACTCCAGATCCGTGTACCAATCAAAGGCATTACCCTTCAGCGAGCGAACAAACTGTTTAACGAGCAAGTCACCATCAGTGCCCGCATTGTTACAAGTTTCCACGAAGTGTGCTACATGTTGCTTAGGATTGCCCTTACCATCAAATTGTTGAAATTTTGGAGGTTGATACCCCACAGGCATTTTCAAACTTTCCACTCTAGCGGTGTAAGGTTTGGTGTAACCGCTGTATGGCTTGGCGCTTCCGCCCATCTTATCCTTGATTGTACCTTCGATAAATTCCTTCAGATTGTCAACATGAATGGTGCCATCAGGGGAGATTGAAAATTCCTTCGCGGCTTGTGACTTCGCATCCTCTTTCTCCTTCTCCCTTGATGACGAGTCCCCTTCATCTTGCACTTTGAATTTCTGTTTGGACATGCTAAGGCTATTTTCGCCTATATTTTCCACCATATCCATTAATTTGACTATCTTGGCATCCTGACTTTGCGCATGCACTACTAGCCCTTCGACAATTTTGGCTAGATTCGAGATCTGGTCTTCCACAGTTGTGGTATTGGTCATCATGACGGGCATTACCACAGAGGCAGCCGAATCACTTGGGCTACCAATGGATTCATCATGGGCTCCTTTCTTGTTAGGAAGCATCTCGAGATTTGCTTCTTCAGTCACAACGTTCGCCTTAGCCTTCTCTGCTAACTTCTTGGCCTTACTCCTTGTCAGAGGTGCAGTATACTGCGTCCCTTGAGTGGTTGAGACATCAGCAACTAAGCCTTCAAGAGAAAAGTTCACCTTCTTGAACTCCATCGAATTTTGAAACTGGTAAGTTGTTGGAAGAAAAGAGATGAGAGGCAGAGATTGTCCCACTGGGCGTGCCAGAAATTTGTAAGCACAAATTTTGTTGCCTAAAATAAAAGACAAGAAAACTTGCACAAATATCAAATTTATTAAATTAAATAATAAGTAGGCTACAATCTCTGAAAATTCTTGAATCAAAGAAATTAATCCCCTGATTCTTTTCTTCGAATAGCTTCAATTGAAGGGCCGAAAAGACTTGTTCTCCAATCGAAAGGGTGTTTCCTACAATTTCGGCGTAGAAAACGATTGATTTGATGATGGCGTCAAACACTTGGAACTTCGAGTCTTCAACACCGATAGCAGGAGGATTTGTTTGACTTGATTTGGGCTTGGATTTGAGGAAGAAAGCTCTTGAGGGAATTTGACAGAGTTTCTCCGAATGTTAGGGATTTTTCTATATCTTTGCCTTGAGGGAAGACCTCTATTTATAGCCAAAATATGTAGGCTAGGTCTTCAAGAAAACCCTCAGAATCTTCCTGCATTTTGGATCACTTGTTACCAAAGAAATCCATTTAACTTGGGCTTAAATATTGGGCCAACCCAGATAGTCCATTGTGAATTAATAAATCAATTAATTCACTTCAACTTAAATGGGCATTACAATTTTAACTTGATTTAATAGCCCATATAATACTGGCCCAATTTACAAGTTCAAAACATAATGAACTTTTATCATTTAATTGAATTTAATCAAGATCAATTTAATTTAAATAAATCTTGACTAAATAAATTAAATAAATTTTCTTTGTCTACACTGATGAAATAGCAAATGATCAGCACTAAACGACAGCTTCCTCTTAACCACAAATTTCATTGAATAACCGTCTAAGCTACTACACACACACGCATATATATATATATATATGTATGTATATAGGTATATATATATATGTATGTATATATATAAGATCATCTACTGGAGGAAACATAGGCAGCATTTAGTCAAAGAAAGTAGAAATTTGATGAGGCTTATTACTGAATCATCAAACATTTCAAGAGAATGCATGACTTTGATGGTAGAAAGTTTTACAAAATTAAACAAACTAACTAAATGATGGAATTTATTAAGTGTTTGGGTGGTATTAAAATGGGTCTAACCCGTTTTAGCCCCACCCATATTGGTCCCATGACTAATATGGGACTACTTGGGTATATAGCCCATATTTTGCAGTTCCAATTAAGTCCCGTGCAAAATCTTACCAATTCCGCCCATTTGCCATCTCTTTTCATAATGCAAAATGCTCCCTTATGTAGGTTAAAAGAGTGGACAAGTCTAAGAGGAACAAGAAGATCAATATTAATTGGACTTAAATTAGAAGATTGTTACTAAAATTATTTTGTTAGTAGCTAAGCTTGCTGTACGTAGTTGTTAGTGTTTCCAAGTTAGGTTGGTTTTTAAAAAAAAAAAAAAAATTGGGTTGGTTGTGCTCTAGTTTTGAGTATTTTCAGTAAAGTTAGGTTCTTGGTTATTTGGTTGTATTGGTTATTAGAAGTTCTTGTACTTGTGGGTTATTTCTGTGGTTTGCTCTCAATAATATTTGATGTCAAATAAATAAATAAAATACATTAATATTGTCTGAAAATGATACTAATACATCTTGTCTGAATGATAAACAGTTCATCTTCTGAGTAAATGTTTATGTCAAATAATATCTAATGAGCACTCAGATGAATACATTTGGTCATGCAATCATTAGTTTTTTGTTTCGGGAGAAAAGAATAACATATCTGGTTAGCACACAATTATCCTTCAATCTTCATGGAAATCCTCATCATGTTTTAGGAAAATTGGCCTTTATTCAAAGTACTCTCAGAAGCATTCACCTAAGGAAATATAACAGATTAATCAGTTTTCCTTATGTTATTGGTTATGGCGAAAAAGAAGCGTCTTTAATCTCGAAACAACGCCTATGAATCTGTGTCTCTTCTTACTCAACGAGGGATATCTGGAAGAATCAGTCTGAAATTGAACTAATTTACATAGAAAAGAAAGAAATTTGAGAAAAAACCCTTTCCATAAACAATTTGGACAGCAAATTTTCAGAATTTAGAAAAAGGGATTCACCAAATCAAGAATGGAATCAATGCATGACAGTCCAGCTAGAAGAAACTTCTATGAAAACTTGTACTTCATCTATTGAGTTTACATACACTGATAGGGATCTCATGTACAAACCCTACAGCCTTGTTGATATTCGATCAAGCATTTCCTGGAATCTTCCAACATCACACCAAATTCTGAGCAATCCCTGTTGATTATAACCAAGTTCGTTTGCAGATTCATCAAGTAAATAAGCTAAAGAAGGATGGTTGATAAGCTTTAGAGGGACGGTCAGTCTCTCCATTGCTTCACTATCTGTTCCCACCAGTAAAGGAATCTGCCGTTCCGAAAAGAGCCATCCATCTCCCCTTTCATTGCTGCTTCTTAATCTTTGATAAGTAGGAGATGAGCTCTTACCGCTTCCTTTCATTTTGCTTCTTCTAATTCAAGCAATGTGCTGCAAAAACCTTCTTATTTATAGCAGAAATCTCAATGGGCAGAATTTATTGACTAGACAGTAGACAATCTGGACTTTGAATTGCAGGGAATTGAAGAATAGTTGGTCAGTGATGACAAAAAAAAAAAAAAAATCGTTATCTGTATTGACTCCCGAGGTGGCATGTGGGCTATTTGTTAAATTAATGTCGCTGCATTGAATAGTCTTAATGCTTACTGAATGACTATTCCACAGTCAAGGAAGTGGGAAAGGAGAGTAAACAAATGTTTAGATACTGGTTTTAAGACATGACCATCTTGATCGAATTCTCTCTTTTCTAAAAAATACTTAGGTAGAATTTGTCTACTTATCCACTTGTTTGAATTTTTTATATTTTTAAAAATTACATAGCATAAGAATTTTTCTAATGGATACTTTCGGGTAAATTTTAATATATGTAAACTACACCTAATTTAACATGTAAATGCACACACATATTTAATATATCTCCTGCATATATAGTTGTCATTTCACCTAAAATGTATTTAAAATATATTCTTAAAACTAAATAGAGTATGTGATTATTTCCAGTTCTAAATTGATATGTCGCACTTGACTTTGGCAGTCTCATCTAAGTTTATTGGACCAAATTCACTCATATTAAAACATGCTCTACGTTCTCCATCATTAAAAGAAAAAAAAATTATTTTTAATTTTTTAAAGAAAGACAAACTTCGTAATAAAGTTACATTGCTGAGGATTCATCTTGCTGTTGGAGCCACATGGGAATATATGTGAGCTTTTTCACAGAACTAATGCATGATAATACTTGCAAAGATATTTTGATTCTTGACACTATTAAGATTACCTTTTTTAAAAAAAATTTCAGAAAAGTATCGAGTCATTCGGTTTTTATCTTTTTGGTAGGACACTTGCAGGCTACTCCTCTTAAAATCACTGTTCTGGTCAATTTGATCGGTTGAATTAAGAACGGGACATAATGACATCAATTCATTGTGTATCAAAACATAGAAAAGATTTTTAAAAAAAATTCTTTCATACTCAACCGGAGACGGGTTCGATTGGTCAAAATACCAATAAAATCCAAATGGTTGAACCGATTAGCCATCAAGATTTCGCCCTTCCCATTTCTAATTCAATATTACAGAGATTTTCAATCCACAAATAAATTAAAAGGCCAAACCTTTGACTGACTCAGTTGAACGGGTTGAACTATAAATTCAAAATTCATTGGTTTCATGTACTATTAACCAATAGCTTAAATGGCCGTTGACCACCATCATAACCTTTAAAATTTGGTGCGCTGGGAGGTTAAAGGTTTAAATTTTGCTTCCCACCACTTGCCACTACTATTTTGAACTTTAAAAAAAAATGTTTTTTTGGACGCTGTGGACGCTGCCTGTATCTTTGACTAACTGCGACACGGCCATTTTCTGTTGGTGCGTGCGAAGAACTTTTCCATGTATCTCTAAAACAATATGCCTTTGTGCATCTTCAGACTTGTGCAACCAATGAACCACCAGCCTTTGGCCTGATGGACATCACTAATGCATTAAAGCTTGGTGGGATGATTTCGTCCTCTTCGGATTACCTTTGGACCTTTTCAGGTCCTCCCCCTTCCTCTAATTTAGAAATCTATCATATTGATACGAATCATATCGTCTTATGCATAATATCAGACAAATTCGGATATGCGAAGTTTTACACTACAGACTTCCTTGGTTCTAGGCTTCTAGCATAGGTTTTGTAACTCAACCCTTGCAGTAGTCTCTTTGATTTTACACTTCCTTAATTCATATGCTGAGGGTGTAAACTTAGAATGAGCAGAAATTTCTTATACAAACTCACTAAGAATTGATCAACATCACATACAACACATCTAGTAGGATCATTAAAACAATCAAGACTTGCACCAATTGGACCATTATTGGTTGTGTTAGTCCTTAGGCTTAATTACAAATTAAGCCTCTTTTTCCAATAGTATGGTTTTGAAACCTAAACGGTTTGTTGACCAAAAAGATTAATTCCATTAAGGGTCAATGATTCAACTATTGGACCAGTAGTAATTGCCCGTAATTGACCAATGATATAATATGTATATTAAAAATATTATATAGAATATAAATTATGAGTTCCTTGTAGAAATTTTCCTGTTTTGAAATAATTATGTGACATTTTATTTCACTCATTTATTGGCGGTTTTTCGGCCCAACCGAGTGGTCTAGACTAGGTCTTAAAACCATATTTAGTAGGGTCATTAGTCAATTGACAAGCTCTTCTCCTTATAGTAATTCGCCCTTTGTGCTTATGGAACACATACATTGTTCACTATGACTAAAGGTCAATATAAGTCTCCAAGTAAAAGCCAATCATCTTCATTAGAGCAAAATTGTCACATGATTATTTTTCTTTTTATTTTTCTTCTTGTTCATTATCATGTTTAGATTTCTTTTTTCTTTATCTCCATTCCTATTACGACACACAAATTTTGACAAATAATATGATAAAAATTTCTTTTCACACTTGAATATAGGATTTTGATTTTTGATGAAAAAACTTTAGTTATCCTAAATTAACATAGAAAATTATAAGACCTACATTTAGCAAAAATAATTGAAATAAATCCAAATTTTACTGACAATTCTTATCATGCAGCATTTGTTCACCAAAATTTTCATGATCCATTAATTGCAAATAAGTATTGAAGCATAAAATGAAATTTCTAGTAAGGATAAAGGAAATGGAAAGAAGCAACAATAAAGAAATATGAACTTGAAATATTTTTACTATATGTTTAATTTTCAATCACTATAGAACTTTTTTGGCGGGTTATTATATTATCAAAATTCATACATATCATTGTACAAATGAAAGAGTATGAAGAACAAATCTAAACCTGACCGGGAAAAGAAGAAGTAAAAGAGAGAAAGTGAATGGTCAATGACAGTTTTCTTCTCACACGGACATAAATGTCTTTTTCGCTGCCTGTATACGTTTGACTGTCTGTCAGGGTCAAATTATTAGGACTGTGAAGTGAACTGTGAAGACGGGCAAATTGCTAATGGTCCCTACTCAAGTGGCGTTATCATAAATTATCTTCAAACCAAAATGCATTTTGAGGGTTTTAAAATGGAAAAATTTCACTTTGCACTCCCGAACTTATATCACTTTTTTATTTTACACTATAAATATTAAATTTAGATAGTTTATACCTTAAACTCTTAATCATAGATACTTTATACACTAAACTCTTAAGTTTATCCTATTTAGTTCTAGTCATTCACTACTTTTGTAAATTAATGGCATAGAGGATCAATAAATCAATGATAATATACCAAAAGTATTCAAAAGGTGCCAAGGAATCATAATAAATATAAAATAATGCATTATCACTAATTTATATCATCTTTTATTGTGTTAATTTTGCTAATAATATTTGTAATTGAGACCATTTAAATAAATAATAATGTGCTAAAAATGGTCAAAAAAGCTAAGTAATCATAGTTGGAACAAAACAGAACATTTCTTTAATTTTTTCCATCCTTTATCTCGTCAATTTTGCAAACATAATAATTGATTGGACTTAAATACAACAAATTTCATAATTTAGGGTGCAAAGTGTCAAAAATTAAGAGTTTATTTAGCGCGTAAGTGTTCAAAATTAAAATTTACGTATAAAGTGAAAAAGTGATATAAGTTCAAAAGTGCAAAGTGGAGTTAATCCTTTTAAAATCTACGTTGTCGATGTTTGTTGATTTTGACAGCAAGAAATTCCTTGAACTTGTTTTGTACTAGAATACCTTATTCTATAATTTCTATTACGAATCATTAAGAAAATGAGGGCTAATTATCATGCAACTGCTTGGCAACAACTGATAAGTGATTATTACTAATTAAATACTTTTTAGTTGTGTCGAAGGGCTACCCATGTTCTATGACAGCTTAGGATTTAAGCATTTTGGTCAAATGATCCCAGTCTACTGTCACAAATTCACATGAAAAGATGAAAATTAAAATAATAAGGAACGAAAATCGTTCAATATTTGTGTCAACGTGGGAATTTAATAAATGGATATACCTCATAGATGCATCTGAATGAATAAATCTGTGTGTCTACTATATATTGTGCAAAAACTTAAAAATGCTTATAGATTAATTTTTTTTAATGAGTGAAATAGGACCCAAAAAGTAAGAGTAAGTTGGGGGAAAGAAAAGTTTGGAGAGGCAGAGCACCCCTGTGGGTGCTCTCTCTTTACAAATGGTTTGAGAAAATTACCGATTTAATCTATCAACCTTTATATTTGTAAACAAAAAACAAAAATATTAGCATTTTGGTCCCTATGATAAGGGCTTAAATGAGTGTGGTATATCATCATATACTATCAAAACTAATCTAGTCACTTAACTGCCAAAAATAAAGAAAAAGTAGATCAATGTAGTACAGTTTACCACGTTTGTCCAAAAAAAAAAAAACTAAATTTTTTGAAAATTCACTTTTACTAGTAAGATGCTTCCAAAATAAAGTAATGAATTGATTCTAGTGGGAGTCAATGTAGTTTAATATCCATTAACAAAAATTCTCTTATATAAAATGATACTGTGTTGGTATCAGATCGTTAATAACACATTTGGGTGTTGGTCCATCTTTTGTAGGTGAAACTATCGGTAGCTCAACATAGTTGTAGGTGAAATTTGGATTTGGGCTTATTTTTGTTGACTGTATTATTAATTTTTTTTTTCGTATATGTACTTTTCTGGGAATCCACTATTGCCTTTAGAAGAATTAGCAGTAGCAAAATTTTCGAATCTTAAAATTTTTGGTCAATTGAATAATTGCTAAAATTAGTTCCTCATTTGAAGACAAGGGACTGTCCAGTTTGGAGAAATCCCTATTCCATAGGAATGACATTAGTAGTTTGATGTTCACATTAAGTTTTCGTTAAATCTCTCTAAGTTTCTGGTAATTGTCCTACATCGCAAATTGTTTTAAAAAAAATTCAGGGGCTAATTTTGTTTGCAATAATAAGCGAGGGACTACATTGGACAATCCAAAAGGCGAGGGACCAGAATGATATCTTTTGCTACTTATCAGTTGAGTCACTACTTTATTTTTCCCTTATAATAAACAAAACATAAATGCAAAAGAAAGAAAAAGAAATGGGTTGGAAAATGCATTTGTCCTTTTCCCCTTCACTGATTCATTTTTTTTTCTTTGCCCAGAATACAGAAACGTGGCAACTACAACCTGCCAAACTTCGTTGACATTATCCGAAATCGCTTCTTAATTTCTTAAACTTTGAAATAGTCAGTCTTTTACCAAAGTTGACAGAATCTTCAATACAGCAGCAATTTGACAAATCAACCACACGCGTTTCTCTGGTCAATTAGAAAAACTTTCAATCAATCATCCGTGTTCAATGGGATTTCAACAGGATTCATTTCATTATATAAATAAGAGCAGTTTTGAAACATATCATCAGTTCCGAAACACATCATCCTGTAAATAAGAGCAGTTCTGAAACGTATCATCAGTTTTGAAAGATATCTGGTTAAGTGTAAAGAAGCAGTATGACAAGAAGAAACAAGAGTCTATCTGCTACTTATGTAAGATTAAGAAGCAGAAATGATCAGGCAGAGGCAAAAGGTTTTGTACGTAAAGGCTTCGTTCCTTTACTTGTGGGAACAAATGATGAAGCCATGGAGAGAATTTGCATCCCTTTAAAGCTCATCAACCATCCTAGTTTTGTTTATTTACTCGATCAATCTGCGAAGGAACTTGGTTATAATCAAGAAGGGTTGCTGAGGATTTCGTGTGATGTTGACAAATTCAAGGATATTCTCGATAGCATATCGACAAGGCAGTAGAGCTTTCACTTGTTTATACTTTTGTTGTACATGTTAGTGACAATTGAAATACACATCTTTCCTGAAGTCATTTCTGAATTCTACATGCACATCGATTCCAATATGTTTTTATGTACTTGTTGTGTCAAAGTGATCATATTCCTTAAACACCAAGATGTAAGCACTGTAAATGCAACACAAATGGATTGCAAACCAACTTAACAAGAAGCTGGCACAGTCTTACTATCCTGGGGATTATAATAAGAGCAACTTAGAAATACACATAAACTTGACATAATTTTGGAGGCCTTAAAATTTGGTAATTTTTTATCTAAAACCCAAGGCTTTACACAAATTTTTAAGAAGCTCTCTAAACGAAATTAGTCTCGTCGTAGGAATGTGATAACAAATAAATTAGCCAAAGACAAAACGTGGAAGAAGTAGTAATCAAGGAAGTGCAAATGTGCAATTGCCTACTTTCAACATTGCTGGTGTTGGATGTTGGTCATTGTTTCAAATGGATGTAGAGATTGCATAATGCATCTTGAAATGGTATGAGAAATCTTCAAGAAAATAGTACTGCCCGGTTATTCTCATGTATCAGACAAGGTTTGCAAGTTTTGTTGAGCACTTGATCTTAATCAGACTCTAGAGTTTGGTTTAACTGACAGTGAAGTTGCCTGTACGCCTATAAGGGCTTATGTTCACCTTACTTCTCATGATCGTGTTCTTTACTTCTCATGATGGATATCCTCTTCTTAATCGTACTCTTTACCAATTGACAGCCTTGTCTAACCCGCTGTAACTACCCTCCAATTCCACATCGGTGGGAAGGTGAGGAAATATTATGTATGTAAGTTTGGGCCCATGGGCAATTTATAATATTTTAACCATTTTGTGTCTGAAATTTTGCTGAAAATTATTTGGGCCAGCATGTGAACCATGGAGATTACATTGTTGTCAAAGCAACTCTCGAGTGGTCTCTACTTAACGTGAGTCTCTAAGAGGCTCTAAAACCCGTACCAACCACCTCTAAAATCAAATGTCATGTTGGACAGAGGTCATTTTTAAATCCCGTATGAGCCACTTCTTAAATCCTAACACGTGAGGACGCAAAGTTTGGAATAAATTTGAGAACCCCCAATCTCACATTGATGGAAAAGAGAGGAAATGTTAAGTATATTAATTTAGGCACATAAGCTATCAAATAAATTAACCATTTTAAATCTGTAGTTTTACTCAGATTTAATTAGGTTTGTGAGTATCATCACTGTCTTAGAAATTGTCGAGGATTGGAGCAAGCTCATTGAGCGAGCATTAAAAACTTGCAACACTCACAGTAAGGCAATTTTGATAAATCCAATCTACTGCTTAGATAGATATCCTAAATGGTTGTTCAAAAATGGTATATATATTCTAAGTTATTATGCATCACATATTATTTTTTTATCTTTTTTGTTAAATAATTATATATCACTATGACACCAAAACTCTTGAAAATGTTACACTATTTATGAGTAAATCGGTAAACCAGTTCTTGTTTAAATATTATTCAAAGTAAATATAAATTGCATACCCTCTTTCTTATCATCATACATTTCGGGTATCACTTTTTCTAATTAAATCATTTTACTATGACCATATAACTCTTTGGTTTGATACATGATTTATGATAAGTGCATATTTTACGTGTTTTTAGTATGTTTTATTAGTTAGCTTTAGTGTCTTTTAACTACATTTATGGCTAATTAACTAGAAATTTAGTGAAAATATGCATTTTATGGTTTGAAGTGTACTTTTATCGCTAATTAATTAGGAATTTAGTGAAAATATGCATTTTATGGTTTGAAGTGTGAAAATTGTATTTCTATAGATTTTAATGGTAAAAACTTCATATTTTTGTAGGTTTAATGATTCAATCATCAAATGGAGTGATTTGAGAAGAGAATTGGATTATTATTGATGGTTTGAAATGGTTTTAAAAAAAAATGAAGTGCAATATACTCAAAGAGATGAAATGCAATTAAGGGGAGTTTTCCAACTTTGACACCTTGTGGTATTTTGACTATATCTTGAATTACAAGTATTGGATTGAGGCGATTATTAAACCATTTTGAAGCTAAGAGATAGATCTACATTTGGTATGAGACATCGAAGTCCAATTAAGTAGTTTTCATTATCAAAAAGTCAAAGGGATAATTTTAGAAACCTCCCCTGAGGTTTCTGACAGTCTCACTCTCCTCCCCTGTGGTTTCAAAAATATCACAAACCTCTCATGAGGTTTAGGATTTTGTAACAAAATCAATCCATGATGTCAAAAGTGAACATAAAAAAGTGTTTTTAGGAAAGAGAGGGAATTTTGTTTCCATAAATGCCCCTGAGGTAAGTGTACAAGTTATATTAGTGAAATAATGAAAACCAATAAAAACCAAAAATAAATTAGAAAAAAGGGATAATTTCAAATACAATATGTTATTCATCAATAATATTATATCAAAAGCTTTTACTAGATGGTTATTTGTTTCAATTGCATATTAAATCAACCATTAGTGCTTATGAGAGTGCATTAAATATTTTGTAGAGAGGTAGTTTACTTCAATAAGTAGTATGTATATAAATACTTAGTAAATGTACAATCTGGTTGAAATAATGTACACCATGTTATCGACCAAGTACGATGCATAGAAATTGTTGAACATGCAATTATTTGTTCACATGCATATTGCAATTAGTCATCGCAGCAATATGCATTTGCAATATGCATAGTGCAATGGTATGTATACATTTGGAATGGTTATTGGTGCTTTGACCCACTTGTGCATCTCCTTACAAGCTGCAATGGGTATGTAATTTTATCTATATGACTAATATTAATTTGCCTATAAACACCTTACACAGGGTGATCTATGAGGTACAATCAGTTTACAAATGTATACGTTATGTTAGATGTTGTTACTTGACTGTGTATATTTATAAAAAGCTAGTGTAATGGTACGCATAAATTTGGAATGGTTAGGTGTTAAAAAAATGTACATTATGTTAGGTATTAGTTATTTGACTATGCATACATGTAAAAGGGAGATTAGATATAGCGTAGAAAAAAGTAATTACGTGAGTTGGAATGTATTTGTCCTGATAATCACGAAATATTAGCTGACTTGTGAGGGTATTTAAGTCTTTTTGGCCATGATGATCTAAGAAATAGGACCTAAATTCTGACAGGGGAGGTTTGTGATATTTTTGAAATCACAAGGGAGGAGAGTGAGACTGTCAGAAAACTCAGGAGAGGTATCTGAAATTATCCCAAAGTCAAAATATAGAACTGCATTTTCATGGTTGAAAGTTGAAACAGAGTTCTGACCAGTTGAGGGTATTTTGGTCATTTTTCGGTCCAAAGAACTCCAAATTGAATGATTCATAAGGCATTGAAAAAATAATTCAAAGAGCTACAACCTTTATGTTTTACACAAGAGCCAATTCAGCCTCTAACATCAAGAAAATATCAGTTGAAGTTAAACAAAAAACAGAGCCAGGATGAATTCTGCCCAGAAAGTGCAAACCTGCAGAAGCAATACGTAGGTAGACAATACGCGACCTAAGGTTGCATTTTCAAGTCGCGTATTCTTCATTTTCTGCTGCAACTTGCTCTGCAACTTGTTTTTTGTTCACACAATCTTTCCAACTCATCTAAAACTCAGAATTTCAGCTGTATCTAACGAAACAGAGTGTGGAAACTTGGAGAACAATTCTTGGTGAGTTCAAATGCCAACTTTGCCAACCAAGAAACAACTCACCTTGAGCTTTAATTCTCTACAAATAGCAACCTTTGGAAACCATTTTCACAACTTTGAAAGGCTAGAGAAACTCATCAAAAATGTAGCCTTCACTAGAATTTCCTTAGTTCATTAGTTACAGTAGTACAATATAGATAGTATAGTTTATCTTTTTTGTATTTGTAGTTAGATTTGGATGAAGATTGAGGAACAAAGATGGAGAGGTTGATCTTATGTGACAAGGGTGATATCTCTTCTACTACTTTCTCTCTTGTATTTGATTTCATGTTCAGTTATAATACAAGTTTGGCTTTGTGTTTTTATTATGTTTAGCTAAAGTTTATGCCTAGAGTTATGGATGAAATTGCTATATCTTGTTAGTGAAGTTTACTTGGTTATTTGATGATATTATTTTGAGCAAGTTATTTATTACTTTTGCTTTTATAATCATGATTAACCGGCTATTAGTTGTGATTACCTAAAAGCGTTAAGTTTGCAATGAGAATTGGAATTTAACACTAGTTCAAAAAAAATGATAAACCTATGGAGTACATTCACGAGAGTAGAGGTGCACCTATGTGGATTCAGAGACTTGTTTCATGTAATTTCATAGAAAAAATGAGCTTGTAGTTAATTTATAACCACGAGAGTAGGTATGACTTAATTACAAGCATAGTTAATTCACTACGAGAGTAGGTTTCACATACACTAGGAAATTACGCCATAACTAACCAAGATAATAGCTTTCACTTAACCGGTAATGTCATTTGCAAGAGTAGTTTTTTTTTTTTTTTTCAAACTTTAATCTTTATTGATGAGCTGAAAAGAGGGAAAAGGGAGACAACAAGCCATCTACTGCCTAACAAGCTAACAAAGCTCTACTCCTACGAAGGTACGGAACGCCTAACCGATCAAGATTAACATCACCTCTCACCAGGCAAGGCAACTCAGATAATGAACCATACGTTGAATTAAACCCAGCGTCCACCCCCACATTGGCCAATCTATCCGCAGGCCTATTCGCTTCCCGAAAGCAATGAGAAATCTCTCTAATAAGCCCTCTAGCATTCAACACCTCCTGTACACCTCGTTGCAACTGCCATGGACACCTCACTGTTCCCCGAATAATCTGAACTATCACCAAAAAATCTGATTCGATGTGCAATGCACGGTACCCCCGATCTACGGCCAATCGAATCCCATGAATAAGCGCCTCCAATTCCACCTGCAGACTCGTTAGCTCCCCAAAAAAACATGAGAACCCTAGTAGAAACCTTCCCTCACAGTTACGAATGATGCCTCCCCCTCCACTCTTGCCAGGATTACCTCTAGAACAACCGTCAGAGTTTAGCTTCACCACCGACTGCTCCGGACTCCGCCAACGAACAATTTGCAGATGGTAGCATCGTGCCAAACCAGCCACAGATTCAAAGAAGCTCGGCCACCCACGGCAAAAGGAAACAGTATTTTTAAAACTAATCTGAAACAGGTCCCGCAGATCACAAAAAATTCTATCACTGACTATAGCAACAGGCAAAAGCTGACCCTCGAACACAAACATATTCTGCATTTTCCACAAGTGCCAACAAATCAAGGACGGCAGCACACGAAAAAGGAACTGAAGAAACGGGTTCCGAGTAGGCTTCAACCACCAACCAATCACCTTATGTCGTATTGTCGAAGAAACACCAAACCCTCCCACCACCACTTCAAAGGAATCCCAGATTTGCCGTGCAACCTCCCCAGTGCAGAAAATATGATCCAGAGACTCCTGGCATGGGAACGAACAACAAAAACAGCGAGACGGCCCGACAACCCCAAGCTTGTGCAACCTATCCATCACTGGCAGTCTAGCACCCAGCAGACGCAGCATAAAGAATGACACATTACTCGGCAGTTCCTGAACCCAGAGCAAGGAGTACAAACAAGACCTGTTACCAACCCCTCGAGCACTTTGGTAGGCCGACGATAGGGAGAAATCCCCTGAGGTACTGGGAGCCCAGACCATTCTGTCCGACTGTGTCTCAGCGGGAGGGTCCACACGCAAGATCTGCCCCACCCACCAACTGGGCAACACAGAGCACAGCCTCTGCACGTTCCACCGACCATGCTCCATGAAATCGGATACTGCATATTCCTGGAACGAGTCCACCTGGCGGCATAAAGGACCTTGTCCTAACCAATCATCATGCCAAAAACTTGCTGATCCATTGGACAAGACCCAGCGAATCTGTTGCTCAGCAACCCCCTGAATAGATATCAATCTCTTCCAAGTCCAAGAACTCCCCGGCGAGACGTCTGCAGAGCAAGGGTGGAAATTCGGGCAGTATTTACAATGCAAAAACTCAGCCCATAAGGACTTCCGCAACCAAAACTGCCACCAAAGTTTCATCGAGAAAGCATCGAACACATCCCTCAATGGCCTCAAACCTGCACCTCCCCTGTCATATGGCTGACACAACTGCTCCCATTTGATCCAGTGGAAACGTAAACCCCCTTCGGAGGCACCCCAGAGAAAATTAGCAAAGCTCTTCTCCAGCAATCCAAAAATGGCCTTGGGAGGAGTTGATGCCGCAAGAATATGAAGAGGCATAGAAGAAAGCACACTCCTGATCAGGACCAGCCTACCACCGTGCGACAATAGCCTCCCCTTCCACGATAGCACCCTGGCTAGTATGGAATCACAAATTTGCAAGAGTAGTAAAGAATTCTATACCTCTAGAAGTTTTCTATTGTATTTTTGTTACTTTTATAGTGTAGATTTAATTCCTTGCACTTGTGATAGTCTAAATAATAAAGGAGTTCGAAAAATATTAGTAATTGACAATCTTCCCTGTGGGATCGACACCTAATACCCCTATGCTCAATAAACGATTCGTATACTTGTGAAAAATCGCATGTGGAATATTTATGATTTATAAATGTAAAATTTGATTGTGGATGAGTTAAATCGATATATGTATACCCCGTGCTTGTCAATTTACAAGTATTTACATGTATATTTTTCTTTTTATATATGATGAAAACACCATAGGTCACTTGCCTACCACGTGCAATGACTATGAAAGTTGACAAACATCCTTCGCACAAATTACATATGTGTGAATCTTGTTAGCCAATCAAACAAGCATTCATTGACAAGAAATTCAAAGATAGATAGTGTCAATTAAGCATTCTAAGGCACAATTCTTTGGATGACACCCCTTAGACATTGAATGTTGTTTCAAGTTTTTCCAACAATTCCTAGAGTGTTAAATTTACAAAATATTATTTTCTTGAAAGTTGAATAGTTTTTGAGATTGACAAGAAATTTATGATAATAAATTTGACAGTGAACATATTTGAAATTTCATCATTACATGGTTAATGTTGTTATTTTCATCATTACATGATTATTAGTATTTTAAACATTAGAAATGCTGTTGAATTGAACCCCATGTTTCATATAACTTTTCTTTGATATCAAAACAATTAATGTTTTCTTGTTAATTAGTTAACAAATTTTTATGAACATTTCACATAACTTCGTTATTAATCATTTTAAGTTATGATGATAATTAATCGACTAAGTTTGAACTCATGAATCGATCAAAAGACACCTATACCAAACTGACTTGTGCCAAGTGAGGAGCTGCAGGGATTTGCAGTTGGTGATTATGAATTTGGTATGTACCACCTTTGTTGCAACTTGCTATTCTTTCTATTTATTGATAGAATGTCATATTCTCAATCCCTCAAATTAATTTTTGAATTTGTAATTATCTCTAGTATTAGCAACCATGTTAACCCAAAAAATGAATAGGAATTGCTTACAGATTATGATTAGTAAATAAGGTTAGATCGATTGCAAAACATGTTCTTTTCATAAAAATTAAATATTTTTACATCGTATATGATTTCATAAGAATTTTAAAGGTAAGACAATTTCTTGGGTACAAAAAGTAACTTAAAATTACTTAGTGATATTGATTTTATAATAATATTCAGGTACCTTGATACATATTAGCTTTGAGAACTATGAAGAGTATAATTTAGGTTAATGATTTTGTTATTATTTGACTATTATTCATGATAATCAATTTCTCTGTTTTAATATTATTTTGTCAATTGTTGTTTGCAAGGGTATTTTCCAAAGACTCAAGGTGCCATATGTTGATACTGTGGGGAATGCTATGTATGAAAATACTACTGGGTTATGGCCAAAAGGGAAAGTACAAGTTCCTTGAAACCAAAAAACTCTTTTGCAAAAGAATTGGGGTGAAATGGGTACATCGGCATTTGGAGTGATCTAGATGACAAAAGGGGTGGTATGGCAGTGTGTAGCCACTTCAAGTTTTGTGTAAGTAATACTTGTGGGAAATCATGCATTATCTATTGTCACAAGTTTTGCAAACTTTTTTCCTACTAATTCTATGATTATAAATTACAGCATGCCTTCCAAGAAGGATGTGAGTTATTAAATATTGAAATTTGGCTCATATTAATAGCTTTAAAAGTTAATATAATAATTCTTATTCTATTTCTAAGCAAATATTTTACAATAAATTCAAGTGTTGAAAGAATATATGTACCAAAAATATGTTCAAGAAGATTAAGCTAAGTGGTTGAGTTGTGTTAGGATACTAATGCAAATATTTTAAGTGAAAAATCTTACCTATATAAATGTTTTTATTTAAAAGTTTTGAGAGATTTTGATGTTTCTATTTATAAGTCGTAAAGATTTTATGAAACAAAATAGTTCGCTTCTCGAATTTTTGGCTATCAGTATACTTCTTGAAAGTTTGTCAGATAAAACCAACAAAAACTCAAGCTGACGAGCTATAGTTACACACCAACTTTCAACCATTCCTTCTTCTACATCATTTCAAAATATTCAATTTCCACTACAATCTTACAAAATCCATAACTCATAGTCATTGAATATATAGAGTTAAATTTAATTGAAAACTTTTCAACATATCGTATATCATATTTTTTTTAGTAAAAGTTTACTTATTTAATGATGCAACTTAAAGGCATACATATAGTCATTACTTACTTCTTAGAAAAAATATACTTATTTAATGATATAATTTGTTTGAACACAGGCATATTATCATTACCTATCATATAGACTAAATTATTTCTCTTAAGCTACAACCCTACTTTTTCACTTTGGACTTTCGGAATATTCTCTTTGATAGCTTTTCTTGTTGGAACTACATCAAAGGATCAGAGGCTTTCTCAAGATGTATGCTCTGTATAAACTTGCATAGACATTTATTTTTAATTATACAATCAATTGTTGGATGATAGGTTTTTTTAGAATTTTTTAACTTATTAAATGTCATTGAAGAAACTTTTTATAGCCTATATGATTGTAGTAGGCTTCTCTATTTTGGAGTACTCAAGGGCATTTTGAATATGCATTGAAGTAAAGTCATTGTTTTGTAATTAGAGCTTAACATGCATTGTAATGCTAACAATGCAAAGTTAAAGTATTTAAATTGGTGTCTTGGGGTGTATGCATCATTTTACTAATTTGTGAATAATTTTTCTCCTTCTGAATTTCTTGGAAACAACTAGAATAAATTGAGTCTCAGCATTGTCCTTATCTATATTTTTGAGGCTGCAATTAGCAAAGCTGTCAGTATCCCAGTATCTTCTTCACTCAATTTCACTATTTTGCTTTCTCGAATTCATTCTCTTTGCACTTGGCATTGTATATGTTACCAAAACCAATAGTAAAGTCACCTAATCCAGTAGAAGCACTTCTCATGATGGCAACTAGAATTGGAGCAAGATAATAACTAGAAAGTTGAACATTTCTCAGACTAGAAATGGAGAAAATGACATCTTCAAATTTCTCAAATTTGAGATCCAATTGATAACAATGCATGCTATTTTTGAACAATGAGCATATCAACATAGGAGGTTGATTTTTCAGAGAATACTGAAGAACAAACCTCAGCACTAGATTCTCATATTGATCACCCAACATGGCTTGTGAAATACAAAGTCATCCTCCATCAGGCCTTAGCGTGTAAGGTTCTTCAAGTTGACATATATCCTTGAATTTTGTCATATAAGGTTAACATGCATTGCAATGCTGGAAATGTGAAGTAATTATAGAATTTAGCTTGATGTCCTGGTGTCTTTCCATCATTTTACTAATTTATGAATTGTTTTTTCTCCTTCTAGATTTCTTGGAAACAATGGGAATAAATTGATCTTCTGTATTGTCCTAATCTGTGATAGTATTCGAGGCTACAATCAGCAAAGCTATTAGTATTCCCAATATCTTCCTCACTTGAAATCACCTTTTTTTTCCTTTCTTGATTTCTTCCTCTATGCACTTGGCATTGTATCTGTTATGAAAATTGACAAGGGTTTATTTTACGTATTTTTAGTGTGTTTTATTAGTTAATTTTGGTTTGATTATTTAGTTTTATAACTAAAATAACTAAGGTTTTGGTAAAAATCTACATTTTATGTTAAATTGGCTAAATATTGCATTTGTTGGATTTTTATGGGAAAAACTTCATATTTTGTAGGTTTAATGATTCAATCATCAAATGAAGTGCATTGAGAAGATATTTGGATGATTGAAGATGGATTAAAGTGGGGAAAATAAAATATGAAGTGTAAAAGGAAGAAATGCAATTTGAGGACAAAAAATCAAGAAAAGTCAGCTTTGACAACTCAGACATATTTTCGTATTTTGACTATATCAGGAGCTACAATGATCGGATCAAGGTGATCTTGGTACCATTTTGAAGCTAAGAGATATATCTGCATTTGGTATGAAGACATCAAAGTCCAATTCAGCCGTTTTCCTGGTCAAAAGGTCGAAACACAGAAACTTATCTGGATGGTCGAAAGCTGAAACCCAGAATTGACCAGTCTATGGTATTTTGACCATATCTCCGTCCAACGATCTCCAAATTATATGATTCTTGAAGCATTGGAACTCTAATTCAAAGGGCTACAACTTTTGTGTTTTACACAAAAGCCAGTTCGGCCTTCATCATGGAGAAAAATGCAGTTGAAGTGAGGTCAAAAGTAAAAACGTGTCTGGCAGCCGAATTTCTGTAATTTGCTCAGCCATTTTTCTCATCTTCACACTACTTTCCAGCTAGAGTTGGAGAGAAAACGTAGGCTGCACATGCTTCAGAAGACATAAGGAAGAGATATAGCCAAGGTTCCAAGTCAAAAGCCATTATTTTTGACTCCCTTAACAAATTCAGATTTGGAGAATCATAGCAGAAATTTTTGACTGGTAAGGGAAGGACTTTTCATCAGCTTATATGCAGGACATTCATTAACATACGGGAGAAGCTTGGAAGTGCAGAAATGTAGTTTTTCCATTCTCTTAGTATTAGATTAGTGTAGTATAGTTTAGCGAGTTAGTTCATCCACTCTTGTATATTGCTAGATTAGGATGAAGATTGAGATGAAGAAGGAGGAGTTGAAGCTCATGTGACAAGGGTTATCTCTTCTCCAATTCTTTATCTTTTGTACTTGATTCCAAATTTAGTTAATATGCAATTTCTGGATTTTATGTTAAATATGTGTATCTAAAGTTTAAGCCTTGGGTTTGGTTGAACTTTCTATAATTGTTAGTATTTATTATTTGGTTATTTGTTTGCTATGATTTGAGCAAGTTATTTAGCACTTTGGCTTTTTAAATCATGATTAATCTGGTACCATTAATTGTGATTATCTAAGGTGTTATTTCTGCAATGAAAATTGATATTTAACATTAGTTCAATAAGTGCTAAACATAGGGAGTACACTCACGAAAGTAGAGGTGCACCTATGTGGTTTTTAGTGATTCATTTCATGTAATTTCACTGAAGAAATGAACTTGTAACTAATTTCATAACCATGAGAATAGGTATGGATTAGTTATAAGTATAATTGATTCACTACGAAAGTAGGATTCAAATGCATAAGGAAATTACACCATAATTAGCCTAGATGTAGTAATTAACGATCCAAATATAACACTTGCATGAGTAGCTAGGGATACCACAACCTAAGGAGCATTTATTTGTTATTTGGTATAATTTCAGTAGGATAAATTTCTTATCATTCATTGATAGTCTAAATAATAGAGAAGCCTTAGTAATACCGGTAATTGTTCACTCTTCCTTGTGGGATCGACCCGATATATACCCTAAACTACTAGTTGATCTGTATACTTGCAGTGAACGGGTGTAATTCGGTATTTTTTAGCTTGCACGTATGTAAAATACCCGTCAAGTTTTTGGCGCCGTTGCCGGGGAAGATTTGGCAATATCGGTGTGAAGAGCAACTTTATTAATTTAGACAATTTTTCTTATTTTTGTTATTTTTGTTGTATCTTGTGTGTTTTATGTCATTTTTTTTAGTCCACTTTTATTATTATTATTATTATTTTTTTCTGTTTTAGTTTGTGTCTTGGAATCTATCCTTCTTAAGTAATCTTACTTTTGAGATTGTTTAAAAGTAATTTTAGATAATGAGGAGGGTAGGTGAACTGGGAGGACAAAGCTTGAGAAATGAAAGATTGGCAATGGATGGTTACCTAGTGCAAAGCTCCTTCAACAGAGGTAACCAAGAAATTACTGAAGGTATGTTTTTTGAAGATGGTATAAGGTGCTTAAAGGCTAAATTTGATGTTATGATGCTACAAGTTCAAATGGACAAAATTGTGCAGGAAATTGAACAAAGGAGGAATGCAAATGTTTTTAATTCTTATCATGTGATTTGTGACTTGTGTGGAGATTATCATGCTTCTAATACATGTAGACAAGCACAAAATATGGATTATTATGATGAATTAGAGCATTACAATCCTTGTTTTGATCGATATAGTGCTAATTTGAGCAATTCTCCTGCTTATGGTTGGAATAATCAATGTACTTATAGTAATTCTTCATATTTTTATGATTACCAACCTGAATGTGTCCAATATGAATCAAAACCATCTTGGGAGTTGGCAATTGAAATGGTAGCTAATGATTCTAAGCCATCTTGGGAGTTAGCTTTAGAAAAATTAGCTAATGCAACTTCCAACCGTTTTGATAGGATTGAGGAAAGAATAGATGAATTAACTTCTCACTTTGGCAGAATAAATGAGCAATTGAATGCATTGTGTGAGGTTATTTCTTCTAATAAATTGCAAAATGATCCTAGCATGAATGGTAAGAATGTTGTATGTGAAAATGGATTGCATGTTGATGAAAATGATGAATCTCAATTGTGTTTCAATGAGCAAATGTCCATTTCACAAGATAATATCTTTGGAACTAACTTTGAGGCTCAAGAGGTGAGTTTTAATGACTCATTTTTCACCCCTCTTGAGGAGTGCATTGAAAGTGTAGGTTCTAAGGGTATTGCTGCCCAGGATACTCTCATGACATTTCCGTTGGTAAGTTCTCAAGTGGTGCATATTCAAGGTAATATTTATGAAACACTTGGGATAGGTAAGTCAATTCCATTTCTCCTATCATTAGATCATGTGACTTTTGCTATAAAGTCACCATTTAATGATCCACCACGACCAAAAATGGTGGATTATTCTTTAACTAAGCCTCCTTGAAAAATGAGGTGAAATAGTCAAGCTATTGACTTTAAAGAAGCGCTTATTGGGAGGCAACCCAATGTTTGTTTAAGTTTATGTTATTTTGGGGTGATTTTATGTTTAAAGTATATGTTTGAGTTATTTTGTTATTTTTCATTTGTAGGTATTGGAAATGGAAGCAAAAGTGACCAAATGAGGTGAAAAAAGCGAAATTTGATCAATGAACTCAACCCCTCAATTTGAGTAATTGTTGTTTTTGATTTGTTAGAAGGGGTTAAAATGCATATTTTGATCATTTTACATGTGTGCATATTGATAAATTTTACAAACAAATGATTTATGATGCATTTTGAGTGATTGGGGTATCATTTGTAATTTTTCAAAGTTGGCTTTCTGCAAAAATTTCGCAGAAGAAAACGCATTTGGGCTGAAAACGCGCCTTAGAATCGCGTTTTCCATAATCGCGTTTTCGATTCTGCGCCTATACTGAAGAAAACGCGCCTCAAAACGCGACAGGAAGTCGCGTTTTCTACCAATTCGCGTTTTCCAGCCTGATCAAAAATTGAAAACGCGACTTAAAATACGCGACTCCAAGTCGCGTTTTTAAGCATAGTCGCGTTTTCGATCCTGCAAGATATGTGAAGAAACGCGACTTCATAAAACGCGGCTTGGTGGCGCGTTTTGATGAGTCGCGTTTTCGGAGCAAAAAAAAAATGCAGATTCCTTGATTCTCTTTTTTCTTCTTTTCCTCATATATATTTTCTTGTACCTTGAGTTGCTTATTGTGTATTTTTTTTAGGTACATCACGAAAACAAAGGATTGAAGTTACGGATCATCATTTTGTTTATTAAACCTTTGTTATCACTTTTGCTTCTCATTTTTTTTTTAGGATTACATCACTAATGGTTATCCAATGAAACTCATGAAGCGTTGGAGATACACGGACAATGGATTTTGAAGCTTCATATTCAATCGCAACAATAGGGGAGTATTACTTTTCTTTATCTTGATTTTCCTTTTTACACATTGAGGACAATGTGTATGTTAAGTGTGGGGGGAGAATTGAGATTATATACATTGTATGTGATTGAATTATTAGTTGCAAATATTGGACTTGTGTTAAAATTCAAAATTTTTCTAAAATCTTGTCCAAAATTGCAAACTTGCCCCAAAAAGTTTCATATTTTTTCGATTTTATCCAAGGGGTAACAAGTTCCATACCATTAGTAGTTCAAATTCCTTCTACATTTGAGATAAATATATATGATTTGGAAACTTCTTTTCTCATTTAACTTGGAAATGACTATTATGTGATTATAATTTTGCATTTGTAGGAAAATATATCTTGTGAAGTGGAGAAAATTATGCCTATATTTTTTTTGCATATTTGATGAAATTTCTTCTCTTTATTGGATTTTATAAGTTAAGTGATAAATATGGTCAATAAGTGCAATACTCTTCTCATGATTATTTTTTTAGAAACTTATTATTCTCTTTGCTATAAAAAGAAAAAAAATGAAAAAAAAGAAGAAAAAAAAAAGAAAATTCTTCTACTCCAATGATTCTTGTACTTAGTAACCGGGAGTCTTCATCTACAAATGTCGACTTTCGCGTAAAACGGTACTTGAATTAAGAGTATGCAAAGCAACTTGAGTATGTGAAGTGTTGAGTAACCGGTGATCTTCATCTAAAAATGTCGATCCTCGCGTCAAAAGGCATTCTCACGTCTTAAGTAATATTTAGATATGTAATATTAATAAATATCTTTTTAAACAGAATTAAAAGATGATCATGAGTTTAGGAAGCATTATTATTGACCATATGAGTTGCTTGCTTGTGAAATCAGGTAAGGATGAAAAATCGATTTGAATTTGTTATAATGATGGTATAATTGGCTCTCCTTTACTTGATATCATGAGTACTTGAACTTAATTGAATAATTGCATAATGGTTATTTACTCTGTTTTGAGGAAATGAAGTTGAAATGCTACATATATTTATTTTCAAATTTTGGATCATTGTTGGTTTGTATTTTTATTGCTTGAGGACAAGCAATGGTTCAAGTGTGGGGGTATTTGACAAGGGTTTATTTTACGTATTTTTAGTGTGTTTTATTAGTTAATTTTGGTTTGATTATTTAGTTTTATAACTAAAATAACTAAGGTTTTGGTAAAAATCTACATTTTATGTTAAATTGGCTAAATATTGCATTTGTTGGATTTTTATGGGAAAAACTTCATATTTTGTAGGTTTAATGATTCAATCATCAAATGAAGTGCATTGAGAAGATATTTGGATGATTGAAGATGGATTAAAGTGGGGAAAATAAAATATGAAGTGTAAAAGGAAGAAATGCAATTTGAGGACAAAAAATCAAGAAAAGTCAGCTTTGACAACTCAGACATATTTTCGTATTTTGACTATATCAGGAGCTACAATGATCGGATCAAGGTGATCTTGGTACCATTTTGAAGCTAAGAGATATATCTGCATTTGGTATGAAGACATCAAAGTCCAATTCAGCCGTTTTCCTGGTCAAAAGGTCGAAACACAGAAACTTATCTGGATGGTCGAAAGCTGAAACCCAGAATTGACCAGTCTATGGTATTTTGACCATATCTCCGTCCACCGATCTCCAAATTATATGATTCTTGAAGCATTGGAACTCTAATTCAAAGGGCTACAACTTTTGTGTTTTACACAAAAGCCAGTTCGGCCTTCATCATGGAGAAAAATGCAGTTGAAGTGAGGTCAAAAGTAAAAACGTGTCTGGCAGCCGAATTTCTGTAATTTGCTCAGCCATTTTTCTCATCTTCACACTACTTTCCAGCTAGAGTTGGAGAGAAAACGTAGGCTGCACATGCTTCAGAAGACATAAGGAAGAGATATAGCCAAGGTTCCAAGTCAAAAGCCATTATTTTTGACTCCCTTAACAAATTCAGATTTGGAGAATCATAGCAGAAATTTTTGACTGGTAAGGGAAGGACTTTTCATCAGCTTATATGCAGGACATTCATTAACATACGGGAGAAGCTTGGAAGTGCAGAAATGTAGTTTTTCCATTCTCTTAGTATTAGATTAGTGTAGTATAGTTTAGCGAGTTAGTTCATCCACTCTTGTATATTGCTAGATTAGGATGAAGATTGAGATGAAGAAGGAGGAGTTGAAGCTCATGTGACAAGGGTTATCTCTTCTCCAATTCTTTATCTTTTGTACTTGATTCCAAATTTAGTTAATATGCAATTTCTGGATTTTATGTTAAATATGTGTATCTAAAGTTTAAGCCTTGGGTTTGGTTGAACTTTCTATAATTGTTAGTATTTATTATTTGGTTATTTGTTTGCTATGATTTGAGCAAGTTATTTAGCACTTTGGCTTTTTAAATCATGATTAATCTGGTACCATTAATTGTGATTATCTAAGGTGTTATTTCTGCAATGAAAATTGATATTTAACATTAGTTCAATAAGTGCTAAACATAGGGAGTACACTCACGAAAGTAGAGGTGCACCTATGTGGTTTTTAGTGATTCATTTCATGTAATTTCACTGAAGAAATGAACTTGTAACTAATTTCATAACCATGAGAATAGGTATGGATTAGTTATAAGTATAATTGATTCACTACGAAAGTAGGATTCAAATGCATAAGGAAATTACACCATAATTAGCCTAGATGTAGTAATTAACGATCCAAATATAACACTTGCATGAGTAGCTAGGGATACCACAACCTAAGGAGCATTTATTTGTTATTTGGTATAATTTCAGTAGGATAAATTTCTTATCATTCATTGATAGTCTAAATAATAGAGAAGCTTTAGTAATACCGGTAATTGTTCACTCTTCCTTGTGGGATCGACCCGATATATACCCTAAACTACTAGTTGATCTGTATACTTGCAGTGAACGGGTGTAATTCGGTATTTTTTAGCTTGCACGTATGTAAAATACCCGTCAAGTTTTTGGCGCCGTTGCCGGGGAAGATTTGGGAATATCGGTGTGAAGAGCAACTTTATTAATTTAGACAATTTTTCTTATTTTTGTTATTTTTGTTGTATCTTGTGTGTTTTATGTCATTTTTTTTTTTAGTCCACTTTTATTATTATTATTATTATTTTTTTCTGTTTTAGTTTGTGTCTTGGAATCTATCCTTCTTAAGTAATCTTACTTTTGAGATTGTTTAAAAGTAATTTTAGATAATGAGGAGGGTAGGTGAACTGGGAGGACAAAGCTTGAGAAATGAAAGATTGGCAATGGATGGTTACCTAGTGCAAAGCTCCTTCAACAGAGGTAACCAAGAAATTACTGAAGGTATGTTTTTTGAAGATGGTATAAGGTGCTTAAAGGCTAAATTTGATGTTATGATGCTACAAGTTCAAATGGACAAAATTGTGCAGGAAATTGAACAAAGGAGGAATGCAAATGTTTTTAATTCTTATCATGTGATTTGTGACTTGTGTGGAGATTATCATGCTTCTAATACATGTAGACAAGCACAAAATATGGATTATTATGATGAATTAGAGCATTACAATCCTTGTTTTGATCGATATAGTGCTAATTTGAGCAATTCTCCTGCTTATGGTTGGAATAATCAATGTACTTATAGTAATTCTTCATATTTTTATGATTACCAACCTGAATGTGTCCAATATGAATCAAAACCATCTTGGGAGTTGGCAATTGAAATGGTAGCTAATGATTCTAAGCCATCTTGGGAGTTAGCTTTAGAAAAATTAGCTAATGCAACTTCCAACCGTTTTGATAGGATTGAGGAAAGAATAGATGAATTAACTTCTCACTTTGGCAGAATAAATGAGCAATTGAATGCATTGTGTGAGGTTATTTCTTCTAATAAATTGCAAAATGATCCTAGCATGAATGGTAAGAATGTTGTATGTGAAAATGGATTGCATGTTGATGAAAATGATGAATCTCAATTGTGTTTCAATGAGCAAATGTCCATTTCACAAGATAATATCTTTGGAACTAACTTTGAGGCTCAAGAGGTGAGTTTTAATGACTCATTTTTCACCCCTCTTGAGGAGTGCATTGAAAGTGTAGGTTCTAAGGGTATTGCTGCCCAGGATACTCTCATGACATTTCCGTTGGTAAGTTCTCAAGTGGTGCATATTCAAGGTAATATTTATGAAACACTTGGGATAGGTAAGTCAATTCCATTTCTCCTATCATTAGATCATGTGACTTTTGCTATAAAGTCACCATTTAATGATCCACCACGACCAAAAATGGTGGATTATTCTTTAACTAAGCCTCCTTGAAAAATGAGGTGAAATAGTCAAGCTATTGACTTTAAAGAAGCGCTTATTGGGAGGCAACCCAATGTTTGTTTAAGTTTATGTTATTTTGGGGTGATTTTATGTTTAAAGTATATGTTTGAGTTATTTTGTTATTTTTCATTTGTAGGTATTGGAAATGGAAGCAAAAGTGACCAAATGAGGTGAAAAAAGCGAAATTTGATCAAGGAACTCAACCCCTCAATTTGAGTAATTGTTGTTTTTGATTTGTTAGAAGGGGTTAAAATGCATATTTTGATCATTTTACATGTGTGCATATTGATAAATTTTACAAACAAATGATTTATGATGCATTTTGAGTGATTGGGGTATCATTTGTAATTTTTCAAAGTTGGCTTTCTGCAAAAATTTCGCAGAAGAAAACGCATTTGGGCTGAAAACGCGCCTTAGAATCGCGTTTTCCATAATCGCGTTTTCGATTCTGCGCCTATACTGAAGAAAACGCGCCTCAAAACGCGACAGGAAGTCGCGTTTTCTACCAATTCGCGTTTTCCAGCCTGATCAAAAATTGAAAACGCGACTTAAAATACGCGACTCCAAGTCGCGTTTTTAAGCATAGTCGCGTTTTCGATCCTGCAAGATATGTGAAGAAACGCGACTTCATAAAACGCGGCTTGGTGGCGCGTTTTGATGAGTCACGTTTTCGGAGCAAAAAAAAAAATGCAGATTCCTTGATTCTCTTTTTTCTTCTTTTCCTCATATATATTTTCTTGTACCTTGAGTTGCTTATTGTGTATTTTTTTTAGGTACATCACGAAAACAAAGGATTGAAGTTACGGATCATCATTTTGTTTATTAAACCTTTGTTATCACTTTTGCTTCTCATTTTTTTTTTAGGATTACATCACTAATGGTTATCCAATGAAACTCATGAAGCGTTGGAGATACACGGACAATGGATTTTGAAGCTTCATATTCAATCGCAACAATAGGGGAGTATTACTTTTCTTTATCTTGATTTTCCTTTTTACACATTGAGGACAATGTGTATGTTAAGTGTGGGGGGAGAATTGAGATTATATACATTGTATGTGATTGAATTATTAGTTGCAAATATTGGACTTGTGTTAAAATTCAAAATTTTTCTAAAATCTTGTCCAAAATTGCAAACTTGCCCCAAAAAGTTTCATATTTTTTCGATTTTATCCAAGGGGTAACAAGTTCCATACCATTAGTAGTTCAAATTCCTTCTACATTTGAGATAAATATATGTGATTTGGAAACTTCTTTTCTCATTTAACTTGGAAATGACTATTATGTGATTATAATTTTTGCATTTGTAGGAAAGTATATCTTTTAAAGTGGAGAAAATTATGCCTATATTTTTTTTGCATATTTGATGAAATTTCTTCTCTTTATTGGATTTTATAAGTTAAGTGATAAATATGGTCAATAATTGCAATACTCTTCTCATGATTATGCTTTCGAGGGAATGTTATTATCTTTACTTTAAAAAAAATGAAAAAAAAATGAAGAAACAAAAGAAAAAGACAAAAATAGAATAAGATTTGTTCTACTCCAATGATTCTTGTACTTAGTAACCGGGAGTCTTCATCTACAAATGTCGACTTTCGCGTAAAACGGTACTTGAATTAAGAGTATGCAAAGCAACTTGAGTATGTGAAGTGTTGAGTAACCGGTGATCTTCATCTAAAAATGTCGATCCTCGCGTCAAAAGGCATTCTCACGTCTTAAGTAATATTTAGATATGTAATATTAATAAATATCTTTTTAAACAGAATTAAAAGATGATCATGAGTTTAGGAAGCATTATTATTGACCATATGAGTTGCTTGCTTGTGAAATCAGGTAAGGATGAAAAATCGATTTGAATTTGTTATAATGATGGTATAATTGGCTCTCCTTTACTTGATATTATGAGTACTTGAACTTAATTGAATAATTGCATAATGGTTATTTACTCTGTTTTGAGGAAATGAAGTTGAAATGCTACATATATTTATTTTCAAATTTTGGATCATTGTTGGTTTGTATTTTTATTGCTTGAGGACAAGCAACGGTTCAAGTGTGGGGGTATTTGACAAGGGTTTATTTTACGTATTTTTAGTGTGTTTTATTAGTTAATTTTGGTTTGATTATTTAGTTTTATAACTAAAATAACTAAGGTTTTGGTAAAAATCTATATTTTATGTTAAATTGGCTAAATATTGCATTTGTTGGATTTTTATGGGAAAAACTTCATATTTTGTAGGTTTAATGATTCAATCATCAAATGAAGTGCATTGAGAAGATATTTGGATGATTGAAGATGGATTAAAGTGGGGAAAATAAAATATGAAGTGTAAAAGGAAGAAATGCAATTTGAGGACAAAAAATCAAGAAAAGTCAGCTTTGACAACTCAGACATATTTTCGTATTTTGACTATATCAGGAGCTACAATGATCGGATCAAGGTGATCTTGGTACCATTTTGAAGCTAAGAGATATATCTTCATTTGGTATGAAGACATCAAAGTCCAATTCAGCCGTTTTCCTGGTCAAAAGGTCGAAACACAGAAACTTATCTGGATGGTCGAAAGCTGAAACCCAGAATTGACCAGTCTATGGTATTTTGACCATATCTCCGTCCACCGATCTCCAAATTATATGATTCTTGAAGCATTGGAACTCTAATTCAAAGGGCTACAACTTTTGTGTTTTACACAAAAGCCAGTTCGGCCTTCATCATGGAGAAAAATGCAGTTGAAGTGAGGTCAAAAGTAAAAACGTGTCTGGCAGCCGAATTTCTGTAATTTGCTCAGCCATTTTTCTCATCTTCACACTACTTTCCAGCTAGAGTTGGAGAGAAAACGTAGGCTGCACATGCTTCAGAAGACATAAGGAAGAGATATAGCCAAGGTTCCAAGTCAAAAGCCATTATTTTTGACTCCCTTAACAAATTCAGATTTGGAGAATCATAGCAGAAATTTTTGACTGGTAAGGGAAGGACTTTTCATCAGCTTATATGCAGGACATTCATTAACATACGGGAGAAGCTTGGAAGTGCAGAAATGTAGTTTTTCCATTCTCTTAGTATTAGATTAGTGTAGTATAGTTTAGCGAGTTAGTTCATCCACTCTTGTATATTGCTAGATTAGGATGAAGATTGAGATGAAGAAGGAGGAGTTGAAGCTCATGTGACAAGGGTTATCTCTTCTCCAATTCTTTATCTTTTGTACTTGATTCCAAATTTAGTTAATATGCAATTTCTGGATTTTATGTTAAATATGTGTATCTAAACAGAGTGTGGAAACTTGGAGAACAATTCTTGGTGAGTTCAAATGCCAACTTTGCTAACCAAGAAACAACTCACCTTGAGCTTTAATTCTCTACAAATAGCAACCTTTGGAAACCATTTTCACAACTTTGAAAGGCTAGAGAAACTCATCAAAAATGTAGCCTTCACTAGAATTTCCTTAGTTCATTAGTTACAGTAGTACAATATAGATAGTATAGTTTATCTTTTTTGTATTTGTAGTTAGATTTGGATGAAGATTGAGGAACAAAGATGGAGAGGTTGATCTTATGTGACAAGGGTGATATCTCTTCTACTACTTTCTCTCTTGTATTTGATTTCATGTTCAGTTATAATACAAGTTTGGCTTTGTGTTTTTATTATGTTTAGCTAAAGTTTATGCCTAGAGTTATGGATGAAATTGCTATATCTTGTTAGTGAAGTTTACTTGGTTATTTGATGATATTATTTTGAGCAAGTTATTTATTACTTTTGCTTTTATAATCATGATTAACCGGCTATTAGTTGTGATTACCTAAAAGCGTTAAGTTTGCAATGAGAATTGGAATTTAACACTAGTTCAAAAAAAATGATAAACCTATGGAGTACATTCACGAGAGTAGAGGTGCACCTATGTGGATTCAGAGACTTGTTTCATGTAATTTCATAGAAAAAATGAGCTTGTAGTTAATTTATAACCACGAGAGTAGGTATGACTTAATTACAAGCATAGTTAATTCACTACGAGAGTAGGTTTCACATACACTAGGAAATTACGCCATAACTAACCAAGATAATAGCTTTCACTTAACCGGTAATGTCATTTGCAAGAGTAGTTTTTTTTTTTTTTTTCAAACTTTAATCTTTATTGATGAGCTGAAAAGAGGGAAAAGGGAGACAACAAGCCATCTACTGCCTAACAAGCTAACAAAGCTCTACTCCTACGAAGGTACGGAACGCCTAACCGATCAAGATTAACATCACCTCTCACCAGGCAAGGCAACTCAGATAATGAACCATACGTTGAATTAAACCCAGCGTCCACCCCCACATTGGCCAATCTATCCGCAGGCCTATTCGCTTCCCGAAAGCAATGAGAAATCTCTCTAATAAGCCCTCTAGCATTCAACACCTCCTGTACACCTCGTTGCAACTGCCATGGACACCTCACTGTTCCCCGAATAATCTGAACTATCACCAAAAAATCTGATTCGATGTGCAATGCACGGTACCCCCGATCTACGGCCAATCGAATCCCATGAATAAGCGCCTCCAATTCCACCTGCAGACTCGTTAGCTCCCCAAAAAAACATGAGAACCCTAGTAGAAACCTTCCCTCACAGTTACGAATGATGCCTCCCCCTCCACTCTTGCCAGGATTACCTCTAGAACAACCGTCAGAGTTTAGCTTCACCACCGACTGCTCCGGACTCCGCCAACGAACAATTTGCAGATGGTAGCATCGTGCCAAACCAGCCACAGATTCAAAGAAGCTCGGCCACCCACGGCAAAAGGAAACAGTATTTTTAAAACTAATCTGAAACAGGTCCCGCAGATCACAAAAAATTCTATCACTGACTATAGCAACAGGCAAAAGCTGACCCTCGAACACAAACATATTCTGCATTTTCCACAAGTGCCAACAAATCAAGGACGGCAGCACACGAAAAAGGAACTGAAGAAACGGGTTCCGAGTAGGCTTCAACCACCAACCAATCACCTTATGTCGTATTGTCGAAGAAACACCAAACCCTCCCACCACCACTTCAAAGGAATCCCAGATTTGCCGTGCAACCTCCCCAGTGCAGAAAATATGATCCAGAGACTCCTGGCATGGGAACGAACAACAAAAACAGCGAGACGGCCCGACAACCCCAAGCTTGTGCAACCTATCCATCACTGGCAGTCTAGCACCCAGCAGACGCAGCATAAAGAATGACACATTACTCGGCAGTTCCTGAACCCAGAGCAAGGAGTACAAACAAGACCTGTTACCAACCCCTCGAGCACTTTGGTAGGCCGACGATAGGGAGAAATCCCCTGAGGTACTGGGAGCCCAGACCATTCTGTCCGACTGTGTCTCAGCGGGAGGGTCCACACGCAAGATCTGCCCCACCCACCAACTGGGCAACACAGAGCACAGCCTCTGCACGTTCCACCGACCATGCTCCACGAAATCGGATACTGCATATTCCTGGAACGAGTCCACCTGGCGGCATAAAGGACCTTGTCCTAACCAATCATCATGCCAAAAACTTGCTGATCCATTGGACAAGACCCAGCGAATCTGTTGCTCAGCAACCCCCTGAATAGATATCAATCTCTTCCAAGTCCAAGAACTCCCCGGCGAGACGTCTGCAGAGCAAGGGTGGAAATTCGGGCAGTATTTACAATGCAAAAACTCAGCCCATAAGGACTTCCGCAACCAAAACTGCCACCAAAGTTTCATCGAGAAAGCATCGAACACATCCCTCAATGGCCTCAAACCTGCACCTCCCCTGTCATATGGCTGACACAACTGCTCCCATTTGATCCAGTGGAAACGTAAACCCCCTTCGGAGGCACCCCAGAGAAAATTAGCAAAGCTCTTCTCCAGCAATCCAAAAATGGCCTTGGGAGGAGTTGATGCCGCAAGAATATGAAGAGGCATAGAAGAAAGCACACTCCTGATCAGGACCAGCCTACCACCGTGCGACAATAGCCTCCCCTTCCACGATAGCACCCTGGCTAGTATGGAATCACAAATTTGCAAGAGTAGTAAAGAATTCTATACCTCTAGAAGTTTTCTATTGTATTTTTGTTACTTTTATAGTGTAGATTTAATTCCTTGCACTTGTGATAGTCTAAATAATAAAGGAGTTCGAAAAATATTAGTAATTGACAATCTTCCCTGTGGGATCGACACCTAATACCCCTATGCTCAATAAACGATTCGTATACTTGTGAAAAATCGCATGTGGAATATTTATGATTTATAAATGTAAAATTTGATTGTGGATGAGTTAAATCGATATATGTATACCCCGTGCTTGTCAATTTACAAGTATTTACATGTATATTTTTCTTTTTATATATGATGAAAACACCATAGGTCACTTGCCTACCACGTGCAATGACTATGAAAGTTGACAAACATCCTTCGCACAAATTACATATGTGTGAATCTTGTTAGCCAATCAAACAAGCATTCATTGACAAGAAATTCAAAGATAGATAGTGTCAATTAAGCATTCTAAGGCACAATTCTTTGGATGACACCCCTTAGACATTGAATGTTGTTTCAAGTTTTTCCAACAATTCCTAGAGTGTTAAATTTACAAAATATTATTTTCTTGAAAGTTGAATAGTTTTTGAGATTGACAAGAAATTTATGATAATAAATTTGACAGTGAACATATTTGAAATTTCATCATTACATGGTTAATGTTGTTATTTTCATCATTACATGATTATTAGTATTTTAAACATTAGAAATGCTGTTGAATTGAACCCCATGTTTCATATAACTTTTCTTTGATATCAAAACAATTAATGTTTTCTTGTTAATTAGTTAACAAATTTTTATGAACATTTCACATAACTTCGTTATTAATCATTTTAAGTTATGATGATAATTAATCGACTAAGTTTGAACTCATGAATCGATCAAAAGACACCTATACCAAACTGACTTGTGCCAAGTGAGGAGCTGCAGGGATTTGCAGTTGGTGATTATGAATTTGGTATGTACCACCTTTGTTGCAACTTGCTATTCTTTCTATTTATTGATAGAATGTCATATTCTCAATCCCTCAAATTAATTTTTGAATTTGTAATTATCTCTAGTATTAGCAACCATGTTAACCCAAAAAATGAATAGGAATTGCTTACAGATTATGATTAGTAAATAAGGTTAGATCGATTGCAAAACATGTTCTTTTCATAAAAATTAAATATTTTTACATCGTATATGATTTCATAAGAATTTTAAAGGTAAGACAATTTCTTGGGTACAAAAAGTAACTTAAAATTACTTAGTGATATTGATTTTATAATAATATTCAGGTACCTTGATACATATTAGCTTTGAGAACTATGAAGAGTATAATTTAGGTTAATGATTTTGTTATTATTTGACTATTATTCATGATAATCAATTTCTCTGTTTTAATATTATTTTGTCAATTGTTGTTTGCAAGGGTATTTTCCAAAGACTCAAGGTGCCATATGTTGATACTGTGGGGAATGCTATGTATGAAAATACTACTGGGTTATGGCCAAAAGGGAAAGTACAAGTTCCTTGAAACCAAAAAACTCTTTTGCAAAAGAATTGGGGTGAAATGGGTACATCGGCATTTGGAGTGATCTAGATGACAAAAGGGGTGGTATGGCAGTGTGTAGCCACTTCAAGTTTTGTGTAAGTAATACTTGTGGGAAATCATGCATTATCTATTGTCACAAGTTTTGCAAACTTTTTTCCTACTAATTCTATGATTATAAATTACAGCATGCCTTCCAAGAAGGATGTGAGTTATTAAATATTGAAATTTGGCTCATATTAATAGCTTTAAAAGTTAATATAATAATTCTTATTCTATTTCTAAGCAAATATTTTACAATAAATTCAAGTGTTGAAAGAATATATGTACCAAAAATATGTTCAAGAAGATTAAGCTAAGTGGTTGAGTTGTGTTAGGATACTAATGCAAATATTTTAAGTGAAAAATCTTACCTATATAAATGTTTTTATTTAAAAGTTTTGAGAGATTTTGATGTTTCTATTTATAAGTCGTAAAGATTTTATGAAACAAAATAGTTCGCTTCTCGAATTTTTGGCTATCAGTATACTTCTTGAAAGTTTGTCAGATAAAACCAACAAAAACTCAAGCTGACGAGCTATAGTTACACACCAACTTTCAACCATTCCTTCTTCTACATCATTTCAAAATATTCAATTTCCACTACAATCTTACAAAATCCATAACTCATAGTCATTGAATATATAGAGTTAAATTTAATTGAAAACTTTTCAACATATCGTATATCATATTTTTTTTAGTAAAAGTTTACTTATTTAATGATGCAACTTAAAGGCATACATATAGTCATTACTTACTTCTTAGAAAAAATATACTTATTTAATGATATAATTTGTTTGAACACAGGCATATTATCATTACCTATCATATAGACTAAATTATTTCTCTTAAGCTACAACCCTACTTTTTCACTTTGGACTTTCGGAATATTCTCTTTGATAGCTTTTCTTGTTGGAACTACATCAAAGGATCAGAGGCTTTCTCAAGATGTATGCTCTGTATAAACTTGCATAGACATTTATTTTTAATTATACAATCAATTGTTGGATGATAGGTTTTTTTAGAATTTTTTAACTTATTAAATGTCATTGAAGAAACTTTTTATAGCCTATATGATTGTAGTAGGCTTCTCTATTTTGGAGTACTCAAGGGCATTTTGAATATGCATTGAAGTAAAGTCATTGTTTTGTAATTAGAGCTTAACATGCATTGTAATGCTAACAATGCAAAGTTAAAGTATTTAAATTGGTGTCTTGGGGTGTATGCATCATTTTACTAATTTGTGAATAATTTTTCTCCTTCTGAATTTCTTGGAAACAACTAGAATAAATTGAGTCTCAGCATTGTCCTTATCTATATTTTTGAGGCTGCAATTAGCAAAGCTGTCAGTATCCCAGTATCTTCTTCACTCAATTTCACTATTTTGCTTTCTCGAATTCATTCTCTTTGCACTTGGCATTGTATATGTTACCAAAACCAATAGTAAAGTCACCTAATCCAGTAGAAGCACTTCTCATGATGGCAACTAGAATTGGAGCAAGATAATAACTAGAAAGTTGAACATTTCTCAGACTAGAAATGGAGAAAATGACATCTTCAAATTTCTCAAATTTGAGATCCAATTGATAACAATGCATGCTATTTTTGAACAATGAGCATATCAACATAGGAGGTTGATTTTTCAGAGAATACTGAAGAACAAACCTCAGCACTAGATTCTCATATTGATCACCCAACATGGCTTGTGAAATACAAAGTCATCCTCCATCAGGCCTTAGCGTGTAAGGTTCTTCAAGTTGACATATATCCTTGAATTTTGTCATATAAGGTTAACATGCATTGCAATGCTGGAAATGTGAAGTAATTATAGAATTTAGCTTGATGTCCTGGTGTCTTTCCATCATTTTACTAATTTATGAATTGTTTTTTCTCCTTCTAGATTTCTTGGAAACAATGGGAATAAATTGATCTTCTGTATTGTCCTAATCTGTGATAGTATTCGAGGCTACAATCAGCAAAGCTATTAGTATTCCCAATATCTTCCTCACTTGAAATCACCTTTTTTTTCCTTTCTTGATTTCTTCCTCTATGCACTTGGCATTGTATCTGTTATGAAAATCAACAATAAAGACATCTCATCCAGTAGAAGCACTTCTTAAGGCAGTAGATGGACGTGCATCTCGTGCATCTACTAAGAGTACTGGTGGACCTTACTTGCTACTATAGGTAATTGAAATACATGTATATCTCAAAACATTATACTCCCAATTTTGTTTTGGCGTACCGTGTTTCTTATTCAATGCGAATTTTCTGCATTAAATAGCTTTGGGCTTGGGAACAGATCCCGATCATTCGTCCTGATATGCCTCCTTGACATGAGATCAGCAATTACCCTACAGGAAGGAGATAGACAGATAAGCGTTGAGATTATAAACCTCCTGGATAGCTAGCAGCATATTGTCGAGAGTAGTTGGCCTTGCTCACAATGGATCAGGTATTGTATCGTTCTGTTTATATTATCTTGCATGCATTTTTAAATCATTGAGTGTATAGCCGTCACCTGACCAATATGTTTTTATGATAGTTCAACTAGATGCCATACAGTGTTGGAATACTACAATCTCTACCCGAATACTGCAGAAGGGGAGAATATATTTGGTGAGTGAAGGTCCCTTTGATATTTTGGCATATTGTTGAGTTTCATCTTCCAGACTGAGTGATGCATCAGTTTGAACTGGTACAAAAAAATTTTGAGCTTGTTGACACTGATCATAAGGGTTTACATTAGCTTGGTCTAGCTGATTTTTCAGGAAGAAATTGAGGTCATTTTCATAGATATTGGATAGGTTATTGGGATTCGCGTGCATATGCCATTTTTTAAGGATATCCTATGAATACATTCAGGCCCTTGGATGATTAACTCCAATGGTACTGCCGCCACACCATCTTGTACATTATTCCTCCAATACAACAACATCCATAGTTGGGATAAATGCTTCATGGTGTATCTAAACAGCTAGAGTCTCTAGTAATATCTTTTATTAGAAGATGTTCTTATATACCAAGTCATGATTATTATTTCTTGTTAATTTACAGTCCGCCTTAGATACTAATAACTTGTATATTTTTGTGAAATTAGATAGGTATGATGCATCGTATTGGGAAGTAATTGCATGATGCACTCAACCTTGATGATACAAAAGATCATTATTATCCACGTCTAGCGACGATTGTCAATGCTGCATTTGGATCTATACAGCACCTTTATCGATAGATTGTATGATAGTTGATGATTGGGTGTCATTTGAGATGCAAACGCAGTCACAACATGTCCCCTATCAAAGGCCAGTTCGACAAGTCCCTGGTCAAGTACCAGCATCTTCGAGCGGCGTTAGGTGTCACAGGCATGGCTTGCGTGATGATGCAATTCATGAATCAGAGGATCATCAGCAACAGCAAGCCAAACATCCTACTATAGAAAGGCTGATCGGTGCATGTTTTGCTACATCACCACAGACATCAGTTGCGATGTGCCACAGTTGATGCCTTTGCCATACTTTCTTGATTATGGTGAGCAGTTCACTCCATCTCCACACATACTTGCTTTAGGTGCACAATTCACTCCATCTCCACATATCCCTGCATTTGGGTCCGAGGGTACAACATCAGGAGGTTCTTATATGCTGATCTTAGCCAAATATTTGATTTGCTTGGAGGCACGAGAGGTGGATTTCCTGCTCTAGACTTCCTAGAGCATTCCAGTCTTGGTCACATTGTGGTCATGCATACTTAAATCCCATTAGGTGCCATATAAGGACACACTCAACCAGGACATTTTCAAGACTATCATTCCAGAGACAATGATGATAGTGATGCGACTGCTAAGTCAACTGGCGAGGATTACCTTCACCCTAATAATGCTAGTGATGATGATGAACCATCCGATGCTATTGCACAAGTGCCTGGGCTGGTTATTGGAGGGTGAGTACTTCGTGATTGTTAGAGGCCTGCATACTCAATATTGTTGTCCTCCCACAATGCCTCGTAAGAAGGCTAAGGGCAAGGATAAAGGCAAGAAACCCATGAGGTGATGATATTGTCCTATCTTCTACTCAAATTTGAATCTCATCCATTCAGTGTACTACACACTATCTTGACATTTAATTAACTATTTTGCGTTTTTCGTTTAATATAGTCTTTTTAAAGTTTAATAATGTTACATATTTTCAAAATACAAAAGTACAAGTTATTTGATGAAATCCTACAATTGGAATAAAGGATCCATTAATTTATTAAACATAGAGGTATAAGTAAATCTACGACCACTTTAATTAGTTTGATCATTTAGTATAAGTATCAAGTATCATTGTATACCAAATAATAACCTATAAGTGTACTTTCACTATGTGTGCGTTCTATAAACAACTTTTAATTTTTTTACACTATTGCATTTTATATAAATTCTAAAATACAAAAACCACAATTCATACACTCATTTTTTTCTTTATGTGTGATTTAGTTTTTAAGTAAGTCATCGACTATATTAACAAACTTAATAAATCCTTTATTAATTACAATGGCTAGATCTAACTTTTATCAATAAACTTAACAAATCCTAAACCCTAAACCATTTAATAATAAATTGTAAATTCTAAACCTGCTAAAACTTAATAAAACCAAAACTCCCTTAACAAAAAAAACTTAACGGAACCTACACATTTTTTACAAAACATTGTTTTAAAAAAATAAAAAGGCTCGTCGCGGCATAGAAAAAAAAACCTTGGCCATTGTGCCCGTTAGGTGTGACGGCCTTTTAAAAAAAAAATTCCGAACCTCTTGTCACGCCCGTCACAAGCATACTTTAATACATGAGTCCGACAGAGCCATATTTGGCAGATTTTTTTGAGAAGTAACAATATTCTGAGGATTTGGCCTGAATAGTAAGACTCGTGAGAACTCAACCAAATGTTTTTTTAACTTTCAAATAAATGTTCTTATGAAATACAACGAAGGTGTGATATTGGACCACATCATAATCATCAGAAATCCAATGTTAATAAAAATGTTAAAAGTGTGTCATGCATACTATTACATTCAAAGTATCCTACTTATCTTGTAACTCAATAGCCGCAACGGATTTTTCGTCCCACTCTTTGTGCCATTCTTTGTCTCACTTTTTATTATATTGCTATTTCTCCTTTATAAACATCATATTTTAGTCCGTTTTGGGTTTCATTAAGATCCAATAACTATTAATTGAGCAAAAAATAAATACAACAGTCAAAAAATTTAATATATAATAGAAAATTAAAAAATACAATAGAAACTTCATAAAAAATCTCATTTTTTATGCATTTTGATTTTTTTTGGTTTGTCAAATTTTGTGTATTACTCAATTAATAGTTATTGGCTCTTAAGGAAATAAAAAAGAACTAAAATATGATATTTATGAATGAAAAATAGTAATATGATAAAAAGTGGTATAGGGAGTGGGACAGAAGATTCGTTACGATAAATAGCCAATTCAGTCAAAGTTACCTCTCCCGTCAACTTATTACAAGGGCCAAGAGGAACCACAAAGACCATTTCACAAGCACAATCAAGTGCGAATTAATTGCTCTATTTATAAGGTACACTTATTCCTATATAGGGAGTATATTAAGGCTTAATTTCTTATTATTTCTCTATAATTAGGTGTTAGTAGCAAAAGACCCCCTGTATTAACAACATCTATAAATTAACCTTGAATGATTAAAGTTTTATATATTTTGCCCTCATTGGAGAAAAATTGCATTTGATTTTTTTTCATTTTCTCTTAATTTTTTTGTTATTTTATTTGTTATGTTTATATATTTTTCCACTACTCTATTCTTATCATTGTATACAAAATTTGAAAATTCTTAACTATGAAAAACCACTATAAGCAACAAAAAGGTGTATACTTTATTAAAAATAATTCAAATACTTTTTATTTTATTTATAATGTCTTATTGTGTAATAAAAATAAAAAGTAATTAATATCTTACACAGCAAAATATTTGTACTAAAATAAAAGTTGTTAAAACAAAGTCATGAAAAGAAGTTCTTAAAAGCAAAAAGATTAAAAATATAAGAAAAATAAAAGTGAAATATTTGAACTAAAAACTTCAATTTCTATTTTTATGCATAATAATAAATTATTGACAAAATAAAAATTATTTAAATTATTCTTTCATAAATTTATGTTACTGTTAAATTTCTTATGTTGATTTATGATAACTAAATCTTTTTCACAAGAAAATAGCACTAGATGTATAACTATGAAAAAAAATTTAGCCTGTCATCGTCAACATTTGTGTACCGTAATAGGAAAGGAATAAGAGTGAAATATAACTAAACATCATAATGTAATGAAGAAGAAAGAAAGAGAATAAAAAGAGGTCATGGCAGTAAAGTTGTTAATCGAGCCGAGTCAAGTCGAGTATTTGGCTGCCGAGCTCGACTCGATCTTAACTCGAGTCAAGTTCGAGCTCGCTCAACTGGGCGGATGAGCTTTGAAATGTGTTCGGACTCGACTCGTCAAATGGAACATGTGGCTCGAGCTCGAGCTCGACTCGTTTATCATAAATGAGCCGAGCTTGAGCTCGTGCAAATTAACCTCAATAAAAATTTATAATTTTCGATTTTTATACTTTTGAATTGTGAAATGACATATATACCCGTCCTTATCAAGCCTAATCGAGCTACTCGAATAACAAACGAATTGAGTTTACTTGACTTGTTAATTAAACGAGCATGTCTCGAGCTCGAGCTCGACTCATTTATCACAATTAACGAGTCGAGTTCAATCGAGCTTTAGAGTTGCTCGTTCCATTTAAGAGCTCTAGTCATGGGGCACTTGTTGACAAATGCATTTGTAAGTGCTATAATTTTATTCATTCATAGTTGAAAAAGTTGACATGTTCCCATGTGAGATGAATAATCAACCAAAAAACTTCATTACGAGAATTGAGATCTTGTCTTTTTCTTTCTTTTAATAATGGAGAACTAAGAAGATGTTTGAATAGCAGTCAAATTCAGATGTTACAATATTAGTATTTTTTTCTTTGTTTTTTATTTGTTAGTACAACTTTAGTAGTTTGATAAGTGCTTCTGGTAAGAAACAAAAGCTGAACGGCAGAATTGGTCCAATACACGTACAGTAGACAACGCAATCCAACTACTACATCACTTTGGAATTGGTAATATTTACGTAGGTTTGAACCATATATATATATATATCTTTACTATACTAAAAGTGGGAGTTCGGATTGCTACAGTAAAATTGGGCTGGTTATAGTGCGATTGGCTTTGTTGTGGGCGGTGAGTTTGCTGCTATCAGCTGTTTGCATGACCTTCGATTCGCTGCTGTCCGCGTGGTGGCTTTGTTCCCTCTGATTCTTAGCGATGTAGGCGGTGAGTTCACTGCTGTTCGCTGTTCGCATGGACTTCAACCAGGTGTTCTTATTTTTAGTACACCTGTACAGCTACGTGCATGATACGCGTGGTTTATGGACTACGTGTAGTCTTCTCTTCTCACGGCACACTATTCCATCGTTTGGTTTTTCTTGCTGCCATCCTATACAAAGCCTTTTCTGGACCCTTTAGTTCACGCCAGCGTTCTTTGGTAGCTGCAAGAGTGAGTCCTTCATTGTTGTTCTTTGAGGGCATTTGGTTTTGTTAGTTGGACAGGAGTACTTCTTGGAGGGGTGGGAAGCGGTTGGTGAAAACCTCGTTACCATTCATTTTTGACGCATGTTTTCTTTCAGTTTGGGTTAACTAATGCAGCAGTTTATTGTTTTTTAACTGCTAAAATTATGAAGAAGCCACTACTGTTATCTCAAAGATTTCATCTCCAAGAATCATTGATGCACATCACTAAAAACGCATACAAGTTTTCTAACTCCATCCCATTACAAGCAAACAAGAAATAGAGAAGAAGGGGAAAGTAATAGCAAAGCCACAAAAAAGGGAGTCCGAGGAGCACGGAGGAGTCATTGTCTGCTGACCGAAATCCACCACCGCCACTGCCATCGCCATTGTCGTTGAATTTCTTCACCAGAAGAGCATTGTGAACTTTCGATGGTTTTGAAAGGTGAACTTTTCACTCTATTTCTATTAGCTTATCGGTTTTGAGTTTATCAATTTGCTGATCATAATTGAAAGTCGCATTGATGTGATTTGTTTGTTGTGCTGATGTCTTTTGTTTTATGATTAAGGGCTGTATTTTTAGACAGGTCATTCAAACTTATTTGACGTGCACACCATATATTCGCTATATGTCCTCATTTAACATCTACAATCATTGTGTGTTAGTTTTTCTCCGTTTCAGAAAATTGTTTGATGTTTTGGATTGGTTTAATGTAATTTCATCAATGCATGTTTCGATTGTGATATGGTATTTGCTTGTTCTTTTGTTTTTTGTAATTTGTTATGATATTATGGTTCCCTTCCTGTGTTTACATAGTACATTATATGGTTCACGTAAATTTGAAAATTGCAGAGCAAAAAAACTGGTGTCATTGTCAACGGTTATGAATAAAGAAAATAAGTAAGAGACTTTCGATGCTCAATACCCAAGCCAATGAAAATGTCCACTTGGATAGAAACCAAGTAGTTCTTGATTTGTGATTAGTACATGAATTGGCAACCAAACCCATGAGCATTTTGTTTAACCACTTCGAAATATTCATTTGGTTTTAGATTCCGTTGAAGATAAAATACCTTTCAAATCTTTTGTAACCAGTTGGCAAACTGTTGCAAAATTGACGTAGCCAGATGTAGATTTTTATATTGAGCAACAACTTCTTTGATATCAAAACTGGTGGAGCATTAATTTGTCATTTTTTTTAACAACTCATTTATAATGTATTGGAGCAATTGATTTTTCTTCTCGTAAACCGCACCTAACAGGTTTTGCAGTTCCTATAACCGTCTCTTATTATAATATCTGTATAGTTTAATCCATTATAAACTAATAAGTTTCCAAAAAGAACCAAAAAAGCTACAGAATAGAAAGGAATATATGAAAGGCCAATTGGATGCTATTTTTCTCTTTTTCTTTCTTTAATTTTCCTTGTGTAAGAGTAAGACATGGCCAGGCATTTCATACTTTCTGTTTCACTTTGTGTTTGCGTGTGTGTGTATGTGTGTTTTATCTTTTTCCTATTTTACTTTGTGGGTTTAGCTAATGTAGTTTGTAATCTAGCCTATGAATATATCCAATTCATTTTCTATATTTGAGATTTAAAACATTAGAAATTACGCAGGAAACTAATCAAATTAAAAGGTGTTGAACATCAAATTTGCAAGTTCAATTTTTTTTTTGAATGAGTTTAATTAGGTTGTCAAGAGACAAACTATTATAAACGAATTACATTAAGGTATTTGTATTCCAGAGGCATTACAACTAACTTTTCTATCCAAAACCAAGTAACAAGAAAAATATAGGTGATTTTCTAAACATATTGAGAGGTTATTACAGTTGGTCTAGGTGTTATTCCTAACTTCAATAAATGAATGGTGGTCTAACAATATGAACTTGTTAGCCCTGAATTTATGCAATGTAAAGCTAAGAAAAGATGATGTATTTTTTTTTTACAATTAGCTATACTTTTTTTTTTTTGAGTCTGAGCAAGCTTAGACTGTTGAAATATGCCATGGTAGTGAAATTAGTTCCAACGATTCTTTGATGTTAAATTCAGGCCACTTCAGAAGAGCGTTAAGTATGATTGATGGGTTAAATGTATAATTTTTGGTTCTCTTTTTTTTTTTCCAGGAAAGGAAGGCAGTTTTTGTCCCAAGTCACTTATGAAATTTCACGCAAGTAGCTAACTCTTGAATTGAAAACAATTGGATTTCCCCACTTTTGCGTGATTTCTTTTTCCCTTGCATATTTTGTCTCTTCAAACCAAATTAACAAAAAAAAAAGAGAAAAAAATGAGAGGCAGGGTCTTGTTCGAGGAATAGGGATGAGCTATTGTTTGCTGAGCAGGGTTCGCCACCACTATTGTGGTGGCAAAATTTCGTCATCCGAAAAGCACGGTGAAGTTTCTTCATTTTTTGGGTTATCTGATCTTGTTCTCCAATTAATTGGGTATCCATGAAACAAACACAGAACACACTCTTATCTCAGGAGCAACTTAAACGATTGAAGAACTCATTCTCATTTCAGACATTTCATTCTCTAGAATCATTAACGATGGAAAATGATGGATATTGTGAATGGATGAAAAGTTGAATTCAATCAAATACAGTTGCGATTGTCACCTCTTGGTTATAAATGTTCCATAACAGCTAATTCCTGCTCTGTTTACTCTTTACAGTAATTTTCTCCATCCTAATTAGTGCCCAAAACCTATTTGTAAAATGCCTTAAAGCCAGATTCTGCTTTCTGAATTAAATTAAGATAAAATGTTGCATACTTATACTAGTGTTCTAAGGATTGCAGATAGAGAGAGCTTATTTGTTTTAAACCAAGTTTACCACGTTTAGAACCAAGATAGAGAGAACTCATATTGGAGGGAACTTATTTGTTTTAAGTCAAGTTTACCATCATTAACATATTTTTGTAGCCTTAGACAAGTTGGAACATTTACTGTCTTTAGAGTCAAAAGCAATACAATCATAGTTAGAAAATGCATGACTTAAAGAGTTTTTAGCAAAGGGTATGACTTGGGAATTAGGATGATGATGATATTGAATAGGGCTGGTCACTTAGTTATAAATGTTCCGTAGCGGCCAATTTCTGCTCTGTGTTCATATTTATGTGGTGCATGCTTTGATTTGTGTTCTTTACATGAACTTTTGCCTCCATTTGTGTGGACCATTGTCTCGGGGCCAACTTCTTCTTCCAATTGAAAGCTTCCATTTCCTAATTTTGCAAGGTGAGCTCTTTGCTTTATTTTGTCTTTTCATGATTTTGTCCTTGTAAAGAAAGGCCTAATGAGTCAAAGCGTTCAAATCAGCGCAATGGTTCACTGAAGGATGTTAATGAATATGTTATTAATTCTTGATAGCATATTGGAGGTACAAACGTTATTATTTATTTATTTATTAATTGTGTTTGTGCTAATAATTTAGTTGGTTATGCATTCTTATTGAAACCTTTTTACATATGTATAGTTGAGCTTTTCTAAATGGGTCACCGATGAAAATATGCAAGCTTAGAAGAGGCTTATGAAGAAAGGATTAGAAAGAGACGTGAGCAACGTGCCAGTCCGAGTGCTAAGCATGACTGTGGTAGATATCAAGGTGTATGTATTATGGCTACAAGTGCATTTAACATATGTGAATCGAGCATGACGAGGATAATAGGTGATATCAATTCATATATCAGCCACCCTGGTGTATTGAGTATGACTTAATAAACCAAGAAAAGGATTCTCTCACATCATAATTATTAAGTATGCAAGTGTTTTACACTAAATTACTCGCCATCATTAATTTTGATTAGCACAAACTGGGGGCAAAAAAAACTAGTATATATATAAACGCATAAGTTTTTATAATCCCAAAGATCGATTCTCCAACATCCGTTTTACATTATAGGCCAATTAGCTTGTGCAATGTGCTTTATAAGATTATCTCAAAAATTATTGCAAACCGTTTGAAGCATGTTCTCCAGCACTGCATTAGCAACTCATAATCTGCATTCATCCCAGGGAGACAAATTCTGGATAATGTAGTGGTAGCCCATGAAATTTTGCATTTTCTAAAAAATAAGAGAAAAGGGTCTACAGGCTACATGGCTATTAAGTTAGACATGTTGAAAGCCTATGATAGGGTAGAATGGATTTTTGTGGGGAGATTAATGTTGAAAATGGGTTTTTGTCCAATATTTGTCAAATGGATTATGGCTTGTCTATCCACAGTGACTTATTCCTTCAATTTAAATGGCCAGAAGGTTGGAAATGTCACACCTACTAGAGGCATTAGGCAAGGGGACCCCTTATCACCCTATCTTTTCATCATATGTGCTGAAGGTCTTTCTAGCCTTATTCATAAAGCTGTGCAAGGAAAGGAGCTAACGGGTGTGAAAATTTGTAGGGACAGTCCGGTTATCTCTCATCTATTTTTTGCAGATGATTCTCTTTTGTGCTGTAAAGCAACCAGACGGGAAGCTCTAAAGGTGAAAAGCATTTTGACAAAGTATGGTAATGCATCTGGCCAGGTTGTGAATTATGAAAAATCAGCATTGTTCTTCAGTAAAAACACCAAAGAAAGGATGGAGCAAGAAATAAGCGAAGGCCAGGATAATATGAAGGAAGCAGTGAATGGGACATATTTGGGACTACCAATGGCTATTGGAAGATCAAAGGCACAAGTGTTTGGCTTTGTAAAGAACAAAATCAGTAGCAAACTACAGGGATGGAAACAAAGGCTACTGAGTGAAGGAGGAAAGGAAGTGCTGATAAAGGCAGTGACAATGACCATGCCAACATATGTAATGGCATGTTTCAGGCTCCCAAAGGGATTATGTAGAGAAATCTCTGGGAAAATTGCAAAGTTTTGGTGGGGCAAAGGGGAGAGAGAGGCAAGTATTCATTGGGCAAGCTGGAAAAAACTCTCAGAGGTGAAGGGTAGAGGTGGAATTGGATTCAGAGACCTGGAAGCCTTTAATACTGCCTTACTTGCAAAACAAATTTGGAGATTTCTAACTGCTCTGATTTTGTTAGTAAGCAAGGTAATGAAGGCAAAATATATGAAGGATCCCAATTGGATGAACAAAGGCCCTCCTGGCTCAGCATCATGGAGCTGGAAAAGCATTCATAGTGCAAAAAATTTGTTGTTGGCTGGACTATGGAAAAGGATAGGTGATGGAAGAACGGTAAGTATATGGAAGGATAGATGGGTAATAGGGTCTGAAGATGGTAAGGTGGAGGCTGAAAAACCTGAGGGATGCAAACGTGGGTGAGTGAGCTGATTGAAGAAGGGAGATGGAAAAGAGAACTTTTGCAGACATGGTTTGGAAACACACAGGCTGAGCTCATTGAACGTATTCCCACCAGCATTGGAAGGAGAATGGACAGACTGATATGGAAATTTTCAAAGACCGGAGCATATACGGTGAAAACAGGATATGCAAGGGCAAGGAAGGAGGAAAATCAGATCAGTCGAAACCAAACATACAATGCTGAGTCAAGTTGGGAAGTTAGAAAACGTACGGTGTGGAAGAATCTGTGGCACCAAAAGGTAAAGGCCAAGCTGAAACATTTCATGTGGAAATGCTTGCAAAATTGTTTACCAACCAATGAAGTAATTTTCAAAAGGATTGGACAAGGTGAGGGAAGATGCAGCTGCTGCGGAGAAGGCATAGAAACCATAGAACACTTACTCTTTTTTTGTGTGAATGCGATGGAGGTTTGGAAATTGGCACCGGTTAGCTGGGATGGACTAGTAGACAAACAACACAATCTCTGGCTATGGTGGGAGGAAGCCAATAAAGCTACTTCAAAGGAATGTGGACCTGACCGAGTGAACCTCACCATTAATCTGTTTTGGCAAATCTGGAAAGCACGAAACAAAAGAGTTTTTGACAATGAAATCCAGAATTCACCCAACATTGTCTCCAAGGCGCAAGTGGAATGGTTAAAATATGAGCATGCAAGGGAGGAAGAAAAGGAGCAGACTGCAACGGCAAACATCAAGGAGCATCAAATGCGAGGCCAAACAGCAGGGGATGATGACGTTTGCTTATTCACGGATGCGGCGATATCATCAAGGATGATCAGGACGGGTCAAGGCATTGTTGCAAGAAAGTGGAACGGAATGATCATGAAAGCAAAGGCAATAGTCAATCAATATAAGGGGGAACCAAGTAAAGAAGAAGCGTTAGTAATTAGGAATGCAATGCTGATGGCTAAACAGGTAGGATGGACTAAAATTACAATCCATTCGGATAGCAAATCAGTTATTGACCAGATACATAGTGGCCATGAGTATGATAGTACCATTGCAACTATTCTGGAAGATGTGCAGGATTTGACTTCACATTTTGTAAGCTGTAGGTTTGTGTGTATATCTAGAACAGAAAATGAAATTAGCCGTGCTCTAGCTCAGTTTGCTATTCAGCTAGTGAATGATATTGAATGGGAACAAGATTTCCCAGTTTGGCTGATGGATTTAGTGAGGAAGCAAATGAGGGTAGTTGCCCCTTTTTGTAATTAATTCTTGTATTTATCAAGGGTTTATCAAATATATATAACTGTTAACGTTTGTGGAAAAAAAAAAATATAAACGCATAAGTTGTTTGGCGGTTTACACATCCTTCTAATGCTCTTTAGACCAAATGAAAAGCATGCATAAAAGGCAAAATATATGTTATGGACGTAAAAAATGTTAAAAGGATGTGAAGTTGATTATTCTTTAGAAAGTGTCAAGTATTGGAACAAGCCAAGTAATCGAGCATTAAAAGCTCACAACACTCACAGGAAGGCAATTTTGGTAAATTCGATCTACCGTCTCACCTGTGTTTTAAAATTTTTTTTCTAATAGAAGAGAGGCGAAATTTAAAAAAAAAAATTGGAGAATGGGAATTTTAACCCTAAACCCCTAATTCGTGGGTAACATATATTTTCTACCACCATTTTTGTCTTACTGCCTCATTGGTAAAAACTGTGTGATATATTGTTTTCTTATATTATTATACATCACTTAATATCACATTTTTTTGTTCATAATCATTTTTCATCACTACAACCAGATAACCCTTGAAAATATTACATGATTTACAAGTAGATACAGAGAGTAAAGTACCCTCTTTTTTATGATCGTATATCACCTACTTCACTTTTTTGTTAAATCTTTTTAAGGTAAAGTGTGCTAGAGGTCATCAAATTTTTATAAGTTTTTCAACCACTCAGTGACTTTTTTTTACCAATAGTACAGCGAACCATTTAAAGTATTCCATTGTAACCATTTTGTTAAATTTTGCTATTAAAGCAGACAAAAACTAGATCCACATGAGTGGCACGCCATTCTAAAGGATAGTTTTGTCATTTCGCATTCCAAAGTCTATTTTCCCAAATCGAATTAGCTTAGATTAATTGCGGGAGGATGAACCACAGGAGCCTATAGCGTGCGGGAACGTCTAGTCCTTTTGCTGTCCCACAATTCTAACTGATTCGATTTGGGGTAGATCGTGAATTTACCTGGGGTGCAGAATAACGATATTGTCCATCGTAATAGGTATGCCTTTCATGTAGGGATGGCAATGGGGGCGGGTGCCCGCGGGGGGCTCTCGGGGCGGGGGATGGGGCGGGGGCGGGGGAGTATACCCCCGCCCCATCCCCCGCCCCGCCACCCGCAAAAAAAAAATATATATATATACATATATAAATAAATATATATATAATTATATATAATATGTAAGTTAATTAGTTATAAACTTATGATAATGATATTATTAGTTAGATGTATTATATAATGTATATTAGTTTATGTAATATAATTGATATTATCAATTATATGAATAATTATACATGTCTACTAATAAAATTTATTAATTAGTTATACTAAATTTACTAATACATTTATACTAAATTTCTAATTACACTTAATAGAATAACATTTTTTTCTCAAAAAAAAGCACAAACACAATAATGAATTAGTGATTGCATTTGTACTAAAAGTGAAAACTTGATTATTTTAATTATATTTATTTTATCATATTGGATTGTATTCAAATAACTTCTGTTTGATTGTTTTTATGAGTTTCAATTGTAAAATTACAATGAATAATAATTTGGTGATGTGTTGATATTTTAGTACTTGATTATTTATTAAAATTTAATTATAATAAAATTATATAATAAAATTTTATTAACCCCGCGGGGGAAGCGGGGCAAGGCGGGGCGGGGCGGGGGGAGCAGGAGGCGGGGGACAGGGCGGGGGACGGGGGGAACTAATAGGCAACGGGGCGGGGGGGGGGGGAGGGGTCCCCGCCCCAACCCCGCCCCGTTGCCATCCCTACTTTTACGTGAGTCTGGCTTTTGTCTTTCATAACAGCAAAATTTAACAAAAATATGATGAATATGAAACATTTTAAAGAATTCAGTGAATTATCTGGTACAAAAAAATAGTTAAATGGATGAAATAAAACTTTAAAAAGTTTGATGATCTTGAGCCTAATTGGACAAGTGTATTACTGCACTTTTTGAACTTTTTTGATAAAAAATGTACTATATTTCTCCTTAACACGTCTTAACACACCAGATAGGATCTGAATTTTTGACCTAGTATATAGGAGAACTCTTATGGAAGAGCTCTAAGAGATGCACCAGATGGGATTTAAATCCCCAACTTAATATATTGGAGAGTTCTAAGAGAATTTTTCTGACCATTAGACCAAAATCCAATAGTTTGATGTCATCATGACCACATAACTTTTTAAAATGTTACATTATTGTTTACCAGAAGATATCTAAACTGATTTTAAGTGAGTATTGTCCGTAACTGATTCAATACAGCTTCTCTTCTCCTCCTCCTCCTCCTCCTATTCTCACCATCCAATTAAAGAGGATAAAAAAATTACATTCTTAGGCCAAATTGCATCTGTAACTTACATCTATGACACGGCTAACAGTGTTCTCAAATCAAGATCATCCTGTCTCATAACCATTATCTACTGATTTTTAATTCTCCTTGCCCACTTCCCTATGGAATAGTCATTTTGCAAGTATTACTCTCCAATATGCATTACAGAGACATTTGACAGATAGCCACACACTGCATCCTCTGTCAATATAGACAGCAACATTTTTCCAATAAGTGCCAGAATTTCAAACCCCTTGCTTGTCCACTCAATTATTTCTGTTCACTGAGGATTCAAGAGATTTATGCTATAAATAGTTAAAAACAGTTTTGAAGCACGTCCAGTTAACTTAGGACAAGCAAAATGAAAGGAAGACATAAGAGTTCATCTCCAACATATCAAAGATTAAGAAGCAGCAATGAAGGAAAGTGAAAGGTTCTGTTCGGAGAGATCATGTTCCTTTACTAGTGGGAACAAATAATGAAGCCATGAAGAATATTTCCATCCCTATAAAACTCATCAACCATCCTTCTTTAGCAGATGAAATTGGTTATAATCAACAGGGATTGCTGAGGATTTGGTGTGAAAAATTCGAGAATATGCTCGATAGCATATCAAGAAGGCTGGAGAATTTCTTCATCGATTTTTCACGTGTAAACTTAACAGCTGAGAATATATAGTTTGGTTTGAAGTTTCTTCTAAATTCTATCATGCATATGTTCCACTCTTGATTTGGTGAATCCCGTCTAATTTCTGGACATCCATTTATTTAACTTTTTCATTGAAAAGGCTCCTAGTTGTTTTCTCCTCTCAAATTTCTTTCTTTCGTAAATTCACAAGTTAGAATTTTCAAGTGTGTCCTGTGCCTGATGTAAATTTCAGTCCTTATTCTTCTAGACATCCCTAGATGAGCAAGTACAGACATCGATCTATAAATGCATTCATTTGCTTATATAATAAGTCCATGGAATTATAGTTCATAGAGCTATACTTTTAGGTATGTCATTATTTTTATTATTTTTTTAGTCGTGTGATCATTAATTCGCCATTAATACTTCTGTAAGCTTTGATAAAAGTTACCACTTGTCCCACATGGAATAATCAGATAGCTTATGAGTGACTAGCTACTTAAAATGGCCATAAGTCTTGTTTATCACTCACCAAATTCAAGAGTTTTGTAACAGTTGCTTAATTAGAAAATAATAATACATAAATCATGGTGGTAATGTTCTTATCATGAACACTTCCTTCTATGTATGACAATATATTATACTTCCTAATCAAGTACTTTGAAAAAACTTTATGAATAACTTCATATAACTTATTCAAGGTCCAAGTTTATGGATCAAATGATCCTTACTTTATACATAAACAACAATGTGCACAAAATCATATAAACATAAGTATCTTGAGTGTCTAGACAACAACAATAGTTTGAAAATAATTGCAAAATACAATCAACTAGTGAGTTCCATATGAGTTATTTGATCATTAACAACTTAGCCGGCAACCTTTAGTTGTTTAATCAATAATAACTCCTTACTATATGCTCAATAGTTACCTTTTGCTTTCTAAATATTGTATTCAACTATTGAACACCTTATGTTGACGTGCCTATCTTGACTCCCACTCTTTCAGGTATATATAATGAAAGTGTATAGTCAAATTGAATATCTATAGTGGCCAAAATACAATATCAACAAACTTTAGGTCAAGCAGTAAATGCATGTGATATAACGTCATAGTATCGTTAGTGAATTTATATTCATTTCAATACATGATATAAATACTTTGTAGTTGTTCACTATTATTACTTGAAAACAATACTTGTTCTTGTATTGTCTAAGAACTCTTACATGAATGTGATGATCTTGATCCCGATTTTTTGATATTTACAAAACAATTGGATAATTCAAACTAATATTTTTTGAATGAGAAAGTTTTTCACCTCTGAAGAAATTTGATTCAAAAAGCAATTGAAAGAAGAAAAAGGAAATCGAAAGCTATCGGATGCTCACAATGACAATACCGGACATCCGATAGATAGGGCAGGTACTGGACGATCATATCAGACGAAGAACATTATCACCGGACGTCCGAAAGAATTGAAATGATTTTTGAAACTCTCTGTCTGCTTTCGCACGCAAGCATCGGAAGTATCGGATGTCCGATACTCCCAACGATTAGTCGACTCTTTAGTTACCTTCTTTCCATTGGAAGCTTTAATGAAGCACTTTCTTGGTCTCCCATAAACAGTGCATGGTCAGAAACTTCAAAATATTTTTTTTTGCACATTGAGAATACAAAAGATCAAGAGTAGTTTTAGTGAGAAAATACTCTCCAAGGAACATTTGTACTCTTTGTGGTGTAAGATTCTTTGTAAGTTTTTTATTTGTGAGAGAATACTTTAATAGTGTAGTTTTGTGAGGGTTATCTTGAGAGATTGTAAAACTTCCTAGTTTGACCAAGTGAAATTTGGGGTGAGGAGGAAGTGAGTCTTCCTTTGTATACAAGATTGGTTGTATTTCATTAATTTGAAGAATATTGTTTTGTGAATTGATCTTCGAGCTTAAGAGGAGTTTGGTAGTTAATTGGTTTGCAATTCTTTTCTTTGTATTTATTTATCATCTTGTGATCCTTAAATTGCATATCTTTTTTACTTCTTTCAAGTGATATTGTTCCTTTATTGATTGATTCATTGTGTGATCTTTTAGAAAAGAGGATAAATTTTGCATTGAACAAAAAGTGTCCATAACCTGATGAGTTTTTCTAATCAACCTAATTCACCTCACTCTTAGGTTGTCTTTGAGTCTAACAATTGGTATCAGAGTTTGGTTTGTCACTAATCTTTAAGTTCGACCGGCTTAGGAGCAAAGATAACAATCAACAATGCCATATTTTTTAAGGACAATCTGTAACTAGACCTCCAATATTTAATGGGTCAAATTATGTGAGTTGGAAAGAGAGAATAATTATCTTCTTGCAATTGATTGATATTGAATTGTGGTTTATTGTTAATGAAGGTCCATATGGTGCGTCAATAGAAGATGAAAATACTCATAGATCTAGACCGAAAATAAGAAATGAATTGACTGCAGAGAATAGAGCTCATCTCATCTTAAATGCAAAAATTATGAATGTGTTATTTAGTACTTTAGTCTCAAATGAATCTATTAGGGTCAAAGACTGTAAGACGGCTAAAGAGATTTGGGACAAATTGAGAGAAATTCATGAAGGTAGTGAAAATGTTAGAGAACAAAATACATATATCTTGGTTACTAAATATGAGTCATTTAAGATGGAACCTCATAAAGATATTGATAAAATGTATTGTAAATTTAATGATCTTACTAAAGATTTAGAGGTTCTGGAAAAGGAATACTCCTTAGGAGAGAAAAATAGAAAATCTTGAATGTTTTGTTTAAAGATTGGGAGAGTAAAGTGACTGCTATTGAAGAGGCGAAAGATTTGAATTCAATGCCTATTGAATCTCTTATAAACTCTCTAATATCTTATGAGTTGAAAATTAAGACCAAGGTACAAGAAGAAAAAGATGCAAAAGTAAAAAGGGGCATTGCTCTAAAAGCATCTCAAGATGAAGATGACTCGGTTTCATTGGATGGTGAAGATATGGATGTTGATGACAATGACCTAGCTCTCATCACAAAAAGTTTCAAGAGAATTCTCAATAAAAGTCGATTCAGAAAAGGAGAATCTAGTAATTCGAATTCCAATCAATTCAGCAATGTAAGAAATAAACGAGAGCAAGAGGCCAACAAAAAGTAAGGCGACAAATGCTATGAATGCGGCTAACTTGGATACTACATGAGTGAGTATCCAATGAAGAAGAAAAAAGAAGGGAAAGCTGAAAGAAAACTAAGATTCAACAACTTCCAAATCAAATGGAATGAGTGCAACTCCGATAGTGAAATTGAAGAGGAAGAACAATCTGTTCAAATGACTTTTATGACCATTGGAAATAATGAGGTAACAACTTGTAACGCTCAACTTGAAAGTGATGATAAAACTAATGATGATCTTGAATCCTTCATTGAAAAATTACATGATAGTTTGAAAGAATTTTATGTTAGAAATAAGGAATTAAAACACAAAATTAGTTTTCTTTTTCAGGACAATGTACGTCTTTTTCAATAAAACAAAAATCTGAAAACTGAAAATGATTACTTGAAAAAGGGTGAGATTGATCTACAAAATGAGATTGATAAAAAAATAAAACTTTGTGAAATGTTCAAAGAGGATCAAGGTAATTTGAAAAGAAGAATAGACAATCTAAATGAGTTTTTTCAACATAAAAAATAAAATTATTTTCAAGGAAATAGATCAAAACCTCATCTTGGCACTCATGAAAAGAAGTTAAATTTTGGTGAAAATGAATTTACTATTCATAAGAGAAGAGAAGTAAGATCTATTAAACCTTTTCATGTAAATAACTCTTTAGTTATGTGTAGTTTTTGTTGTCAAAAACGTCACATGAAAAGTAATTGTTATGTGAGAAAGAACATGAGAAGAAGTATAAAATGCATGTGGATAGTTAGACATGATGCTAACTCTCAAGGATCCAAAAATTAAAGGGTACGAAATATTATTTCTTGAACTCTTGTGTAGGTGAATTTGGTGAACATCATTAAGGAATCAAAGTGGTTCATAGATAGTGGATATTCAACACGCATGACAGGTGATCCATCATAATTCATTAATCTCAAACCAAAATCAAGTGGCAAAGCGATATTTGGAGATGATATGAAAGTTAAAACAATTGGAGTAGGAGATGTTGGTAAGAATGGTGAGACTTTCGTTCATAATATTCTTTTAGTTGATAATTTGAGTTATAACTTGTTAAGTATTAGTCAATTATGTGATAGAAATTTGTTTATTTTGTTCAAGAAGCATGAGTGTTTAGTTCTTGATTCAAACTTTAACATCATTTTCAAACGAAAAAGATCCAATGACATCTATGTTGTGATTCTTGAAAATATTAATTCCTCTAACTTTCAATGTCTTATTTGTCTCAAATGAAAATTCTTGGTTGTGGCATAAAAAGTTTTGTCATTTCAATATGAATTTGTTAAAAGAAATTTTTAAAATGGATCTTGTTAGAGGTTTGCAAAAAATTAAGTTTGAAAAAGATAAAATTTGTGATGCTTGTCAATTTGGAAAACAAACCAAAGTCTCTTTTAAACTCAAAAATTGTGTTTCTACTTCAAAACCATTGAAACTTTTACATCTTGATTTGTTTGGTCCTACACAAATTGCGAGCTTTGATGGTAAGAAATCTTGCCTAATAATTGTTGATGATTACTCCAGATACACTTGGGTGATTTTTCTTACTCATAAAGATGATGCTTTCAAAAATTTTGTTTTCCTATTTGCAAAAGTTCAAAATCTGCTTGGTTTGAATATTGTTAAAATTAGAAGTGACAATGGTGCGGAATTTAAATTTTGTGACTTTTCAAAATTTTGTGATCACAATGGAATTACATATGAATTTTCAATTGCAAGAACCCCTCAACAAAATGGTGTTGTTGAAAGAAAGAATAAAACACTTCAAGAAACCGCAAGAACTGTGTTAAGTGAATGCAACTTGCCAAAATATTTTTGGACCGACGCCGTAAATACGACATGCTATGTAATAAATAGAGTTCTTTTGAGACCAATTTTAAACAAAACTTCTTATGAGTTATTGTTGATAAAAAGTCAATTGTTTGATATTTCAAAATTTTTGGTTGCAAATACTTTATTTTAAATAGGGCAAAAAACTGCAATGATCCTCAAACTTTCAATTTTGCGCGTTTTTAGTCCTCCAACTAATAAGTGCGTAAATATAGTCCTTCAATTAATAAAAATGTACAGTCGTAGTCCTTCCGTCCAATTTGACTGTTAAAATGGATAAGAAACACATCACTGACAACTCATATGATAATTATTGAGGGTAATCTCGGCAGTACAGTACAAAGAGCAAGAAAGCCCCTCAAAAACTTCAAACGTTGGATGCACTTTGAACTTCTTCTTCACCAGCCTCTGCAAAACCCTAGAATACTCCTTCGGTCAAGAGATTGCAGCAGGGAAGAAGATCGGTGAGGTGTTGATGTCTGCCCAGAGGAACGATGGAGTGGAGAATTAGGAGGAAGAGCATCTACTTCAATCCCTAGTTAGTATATGATACGTGCACTTAAACCGTACAAAGTTCTGCAAAATTTTTCAACAAAGTTGAAGGTTATCCCAAGTCTCAGTAGCTCATTTTATTCTCCAACAAACCAAGATCTCTTGGTACAAAGTAGACTTACTTAGATGGATCTTAGGATTCTAGCGAATTCGTCAGGCGTAGGTGAAGAGACGGCGGCACTGGAAGCTGGATCTGTGATGAAGTGAAAGAAAATGTTTTCCGGGCAAGAAGCATGCTTGAGTATCAAGTTAACTGCTGCCACGAAACCTTTAAAGTAGACAGAATCAAGCGTCATGGCCACGTGAACGAGGAAAGGACGACAAACACCCATTTCCCCCGAGTCTCTCGGAGCTGAGATTTGACACTGGTCTCCATTCCTATACACCAATGCTTCACGGTATCCTAGCGAAGGCTTGGCATCTAGTTTTGTGGGGAATGATCGGCTCGCAAGCGTTGGTAAAAGCTGTGAAGACTCACAAAAATTTATCTATTTTAAACTCCTAATTCTAGCTCATTTAATTATTTAATTGCCTGTTTGCCCCGAATATTATTTTCTAACCTATTTAGACCTAATTACATGGGTCTATAACTTAATTATATTTTTAAAGTGACTTGTTTCAAAATTTAATTTTTGGAAACTCGTTAAGTGAGAATAGCGATTGCGCGTTTGGAAACAATAACCGTTTTGGGCAGGCAGTGAGCTTGAAAAATTAGAGACATGTACATTAGTCTTAAAATAGGTATTTTTATAATTAAGTGTTCAAATGTTAGTTAGTTATATTATCGTTATAAGAATTTCTCGGAAGGTTCAATTTATCGTGCAAAAATCGGAAGTACGCGTTTTTACGCGCGCGATTAATTGAGAGACTTTAGACCTTTATTATTAGACCATTAAGAGTGAATAATAACAGTATGAATATAAGTGCATTAGAGGTTTAGTACACAAGTGAAACAAACTCGAGAGGAATCGAGCACGAAACGCGCGCGTACGCGCACTATCCTTAGTTGACTTTTGGAACATTTTAGACCACACATTATTAAGCTTCTCATGGAAGCATCACACCAGATCAAAGCCCTTCTCTTCATCACCTCAAGTGGCGCTGTAACTCTTCCTTTCTTCCTCTTAGCAGCCGTGCACTCCATGGAAGAAAAAGACCAACAATTCTCTTCATTTCACCTCACAATTCTTGCTCAAATCACCTCAAATTTTACGTACAACTTGCTAAACACTTGGTGAACAACATTAGCTAGGAAGAGAGCTTTCTTTCCATGGTTTTGTTGAGCTTCAAGAGGGTGAAAATTTCTGTCTTGCTCATCAAAGAGGTAATGAACGATCAACCTCAAAAATCTTAGTTTGTAGAAGTTATATTACACTCATGAGCTCTTGGATTCTCATGGGTAGCTTTAAATTGTTAGAAATTTGGTGTGTAGGCTCTATGAACTCCCACTATGATTGGATGGACTGATTTGTTGTGTTTTGATGATATTAATGTTGGTTTAGTGCTTAAATTAGTGGAAATGAGTGATATTATGGATGAAAGTTCAAAGGGGAGTGAGGATGAAAATTTTCCATTTCTGCCCCTGTGTTGTCCGTGACCCATAGGGTGATTTTTCGTGGTTCTAATGACTTGTTTATGATATATATATGTTGTGTGGGTTTTGTACAAAGTTTCATCAAAAAATAACGTGATTTGGTTGGCCAAATGTTGTGTTTTCGGAAATCAGCAAAATTGAAAATTTTTCCCGTAACTGCTCTGGCAGTGTTTTGTTTTGGGTATAACTTTTTACCCCGATGTCGAAATCGAGTGCCGTTTGCGGCAATGGAAACTAGACATTCCCAGATTTCTAACGGTATAAAATGTACATTCTAGTTCCACCTGAGTCGTCCATACCAATAGTTTGAACATGACTGTCCTGTTTCACGTCTACACTGGAAGCTCTGTTTTGAGCAGTGAATTGGTGCCAAAATATGAGCTAGCCGTGGACAGATTTTGGAAAAATTTTCTTCTAAGAAATTGTAGCTTTAAGAATCTAGTTTTCAACGCCACCAACCACACTCAATTTTGAGTTGAATTGAGTGATTTATGACCAGATTTCAAACTGACTTTGTGGGAGAAAACCCTCATGTTGGACAGATTTGTAACCAATCTTGATTTGAGACTTTCCATTCAAAATTCTTGGTGTAAATCACCTACCAAACATATTTTGGATCCTTATTAGACCTGGTTATCATAAATGAGACATGTTTTAGGCATTTTATTGGTCAAAGGTTTGAGAAAAAGAAAACTAGAGGTGCAAGGCAACTTGGCCTTGGAGACTTGGAAAACTTTGATGGTTTTGTTAACCAACTTTCCGAATGAATTTTCCTATGAAATTTGGTAGAGGAATAGATCTTATATGGTAGGATGATACTACCAAACTTGGTGCCATTCCGAGTCCATTTCGATGTTCAACCAACGTTCCAAAGTTAGCGATTTAAATCTGGAAAATTGGCCCAACGGTCTTATTTTTCAGCAATTTTGAGCCGCCATATCTTGGTGCTCAAAATCCCGATTCTTGTTCTTCTTGTTGTGTTGTAAACTCTAAATGTAACTCTAATTAAGTTCTGAATTTCAGAGGCTAGTTCGCATTGTGTGAATTATACCAAATTTCCAAACTTTACCGAAAATCAACCCAAATCTGTCTTGGTATTCCAAAATAGCAACTTGAAACCAAAATTCGAATGTCTTCCAATTTGAATCATGGAAAAGTGTCTTCTAGGAACTTTTAATAGTTCGAAATTAATTTCCAATGGTACCAATTTTTCCAATTTTGGACCTACTGAGTGCAAGATCTGATTTTTCTAAGTTTGACGCGCAAAACTGAAATTTGCCGATTTCTTAGAAAATGAAATTTTGAGAACTCGTTATTCTTTCTTGATGATAATTGGTCGCTTTAAACTCGATTTCATGAAGGAAATTAGTTTTCCTTGTATTAATAAAACCTCACTTTTGAACCTTTATTTTGAGTGGCTAAGGTTCTTGGTTTGAAGTATTGACTAGTCTAGATGAGTGTAATTTCTTTCTTGATTAATGCGTGATTATGAGTGAAATGCTTATTAATTGCAAGTCTTGAAGAGAATCCCGGAGGGGACAACTAAAGACTTTACTCGCTCAATTACTTTTGAATTGGTGAGTGTCAAGTGCATGACTTGTCGTGTTTCCTTGATTTACTTGCTTTTATACGTGAATATCACTTGATGAGACGAGGGTGTACTTTATTGCTTTCGCTCTCCTTTACTCAAACTTTACTTGCAATAACTTGGTTTTCAAAGTCGATTTGAGTGAATCTCGTCGACTAAAATGTATTCGTTTTCGTATGTATATCATGTTATTGTGCGTGTCGTGCGTGTCGTGTTGTCGGGTGGAGTGAATCTCCTCGACTTATGGGGATGCCCAATTCTCTTAGCCTATATTGCAACTCGAGCCGGCATGGGCTTGGTCGAGAAGCTTGATAAACCAAGAGAATAACAAAACACAACTTGATCTTTTGAGATCTTGTTCGGCATACTCGTGGAGTATCGCCCTTTTCACGCGTGTTCTAAAAAAATCAAAACTTGATCTCTTGAGATCTCGTTCGGCATACTCGATGAGTATCGCCTTTTTCGTGCGTGTTTGGTTACGGATCCGAGAGGGTGGAATATTGGTCGGAGGAAGTAATAAGTGAAGTTTCTACGGATATAATACCTACCCGGATGAGGGAGTGTCATCACGAGGAGGTATCGGATCGAGCCGTGGCGAAGCAAGTGGGAAATAGCTCCTGAGAGCTCCTATATCCTTGAATTGTTCTTGTTTACTTTTCTCGCTCGAATTGTAATTTACTTGAATATTATTGTTCTACTTGAATATTGGGATTGTTACTTGGACAACGTGCTTGCATGTGTATTTTCTTGGCCGCACGAGCAATTGCTCACCCCGTAGATTTGTTTTCCTTAAGAGGAATGGATAGAGTGAAACTCGATGGAACCCTTTGGATATACTTTTGTATTAGGGTTTCAAATGTAATCGACTAGACATTTTGGCTGTTGTATATATTTGGGAATTGATGTATCTTTTGGATCCTGATGTAAGAATTTGGTAACTGATGTATTTTGAACTCGTGGTGCAAGACTTGGATATTCGATTTTGGAAGCGACTTTTTCTTATTAGACTAGTATAAATTGTTACATATTGTTAAGTTTGAATCAATTTTTCTCCAGTCCTGGCGAGAGTTGGGCAGGCGTTCCGCGGACACCCTTGGGTTAGCTCTTGGGAGAAGTAGGGGTGTCACAAAAGCAGCAAGGAAACTAGCACAAAAGAGGAAATGAATCTGCAACGGACCATGCCCGCTAAATGGATGCTTTGTGGTGTGTTTTGATGATGGTAATCGGTCTCTGGACTCTGTGCTACCAAAAAAAGTTAAAAAAACATAAAAACAAGAGATGATACAAAGGAAAGGAAGACTCAGGAGATGATGATATAAGAGGCCGCGTATTATTAGTAGGAATGTAGTTAGTACTATCAGAGTTGGAGTGTTGAATCTTCTCATTTTCAACTCAATTGAGGGCCTCTCAATCTGCTGCTACCAATCCTCAAAGCTTCTTTCCCGATTAGAGTGCAGAAGGAGAAGAAGGAGATTTGAGGAAAGTCCCTCTATTTTGCTGACGAGATTACCCCAGTAAATGTCATGTGAGCAGTCCGTGACGTGTTTTCCGTCTATCTTAACGGTCAAATGGGACGGAAGGATTACAACTGCATATTTTTATTAATTGGAGAACTATATTTACGCACTTATTAGTTGGAGGACTTAAAATGCACAAAGTTAAAATTATGAGGACCATCATGATTTTTTGCCTTTTTAAATATCAAAGAGTATCTTAAAAAATTTGATAAGAAAATCGATGAAGATATTTTTTTGGGTTATTGTGGAAATAAAAGAGGATATAGGATCTATAATAGAAGGACTCTTGTTATAGAAGAAGCCATACATGTCACATTTGATGAAACTAATGATGATATTTTCAAGAGTTGTTGTGAAAATGATGATTTAGGTGTTCAAGAAGGATTTAACAAATTCACGATTCAAGATGAAGAAAATACTCCATTAGAAGAGAAATCAAAGGAAGATGATTTTCAAGAAAATCAAGCGTTAGAAGAAAATGACAAGGGTGTTAGTATACCTAAAGATCTTCCAAAAGGTTGGAAGTTTGTTCAAAATCATCCCAAAAAACTCATTATTGGTGATCCATCCGAAAAGGTAAGAACTCGCTCCTCATCTAAACAATTAGTGGATAATTTTGCTTTAGTCACTCATTTTGAGTCTAAGAATGTTAATGATACTTTAAAAAATGAAAATTGAATTTTGGCCATGCAAGAGGAACTAAATCAATTTGAAAAAATAAAATTTGGACACTAGTTAAAGGGCCTCAAAGTCATACTATTATTGGTACAAAGTCTTTAGAATTAAATTGAATGATAAAGGTGAAGTTCTGAGAAATAAGGCTAGACTAGTGGCTAAGGGATATGCTCAAGAAGAGAGAATAGATTTTGATAAAACATTGCTCTCGTATCTACACTAGAATCAATTAGAATGTTTCTCGCATTTGCATGTTTTAAGGACTTTAAATTATTCCAAATGGATGTTAAAAGTACTTTCTTAAATGGATTTATTGATCAAGAGATTTATGTTGACCAACCTCCCGTTTTGAAAATGAGACATATCCAAATCATGTATTTTAACTTTCAAAAGTTTTGTATGGGTTAAAGCAAGTTCCAAGAATTTGGTATGAACGTTTAAGTGATTTTTTGGTTGAGAATGGTTTTAAAAGGGGTATTGTGAATACTACTCTTTTCACTAAACAAAACTCCAATAATCTTCTAATTGTGCAAATACATGTGGATGATACTATTTTTGGTGCTACTAATGAGTGTTTATGTAAGGATTTTTTCATTATTATACAAAATGAGTTTGAGATGAGTATGATGGGAGAGTTAAATTTCTTCCTTGGATTCTGAGTGGTACATGTCATTTAGGATACCAAATCATTTAGGATACATCTAAATCATATAAGACAAATTTATGACATTTAGGATACCAAAGACCATAATTCAAGATTTCCTTAAATTTCTTAAATGTATTCTAAATGATTTAGATGTAGGATAGATAGAAAAAGTACTAGTGGTACATGTCATTTTCTTGGTAATTGCTTGATATCATGATTTAGTAAGAAACAAAATGCTATCTCTTTATATACGGCAGAAGCGGAATATGTAGTCGCCGGTGCATATAGTACTCAATTGTTATGGATGAAACATACCTTGAATGACTTTGGACTAGTGTATGACCGTGTGCCTATGTATTGTAATAACATGAGTGCCATAAATTTGACAAAGAATTTCATTCAACACTCTAGGACAAAGCACATAAACATAAAGTATCATTTCATTCGTGATCTTGTCGAAAATTGTGAAATTTGTGTAAAATATGTTTGTTCGAAAGACCAAAATTGCTGATATTCTTACAAAAGCTTTATCTTTGGATCAATTTATATTTTAAGGATAAAATTGAACGTTTTGGAAAAGACTATCTAAATATTTTTTTCAGTCAAGATTTGTCGGACGTCCGATAGTTGATGAAAGGACGTCCAATAGTGTTCTAAGCTATTTTCCAGAAAAAGTTTTACATCGGACGGTAGTGTGGACACCGACACTCAAAAAAGACATATTATTAAGGGCTTTTCCCTTCATTTGGTTCAGATATACTTTCTCTCTCTCGGACGGACCCTTTGTTTTCCCTCAAACTTCAAAAGTTCAAATTTGTTTCTTCTCAAGAAAAATTTTTAAAAATTGATTCCACAAACAATCTCACAACCTCTTTGCAAACAGATTAGCATCTAAACTTTCTTCTAACTATCAAACATTCATCCGATCCCAAATTTCATCAGAAAATCTAGTTTTAAAAAACTCACTCACTTTGACAAATTCGAGCATTCATCTTCGTCTAGATAGCACAATTAGTCCATTTCATCCACATTCTCATCACATTCTACAAGAAAATCACTCGGCATTTCACTATGGTGCGATTCAGAGGCGGGTCTTCCAGTACCGGACCCACAACCTCACTCAGATATGAAGAGTTGAGGTATCATCAACAAGAAAATCTGTTCGTCGGTCTGAAAAAGCATTTCCAGTGATAAAAGGAAACGGACTGATCAAACCGAACCACAGTCTACTACATTGTCCAGATTCATCGATAATGATGCTAGAGATAAATTTGAATGGATTTCACAAAAAGGTTTCATCACTTAAAGAACCATCATTCCCTCTAAATTCCGTGAGCTTGATTTAAACCCTGTTCTTAAGCTTTTTGATTTTAAAAAATGGTCTCATATTCTGTCCCTACCAAACACCTACTACCTTGAGATATTACATCAGTTTTTTTGCCAATTTTAGGAAGAGTAGCTCTTATACTGAACTCATTTCTCGTGTTAATGGAGTGGACATTCTTCTTACTCCTGATATTGTCAATCTTGTTTTGAGAACAAAAATTGAAGAAGGCTATCGTAGTAAAATTACAAATTTTTTCTCATATGAAGAATTTTCAACTGCTTATCATTATTTTCACACCGAAAAACTGATGACTTACTTTCATACTTGCTTTAACACACCTGCTGAGGCCAAGTTGGAGGATCTTAGTTCTCAAAATCTAATCATTTTTACAATCATTTTCAATCTGTTGGTTCCTACTGATGGTCACAGGACTGATGCGAACAAAATGAAACTTTACTTGTTTTATTGTTTCGTTGAGAAAATTTGAATTGACTTTGATTTCGTCATATGTAAATTTCTGCTCAAACTTAGTACTGACAGCCATAGGAAACTTTCTTATGAGAAGTTTTTAACTCCAATTTTTACTCATTTCAAAATTCCTTTCATTGGAGTATCTCCAAATGAAACTTCCCCTTCTGTTTTCACCAAAGCATATTTTGAGAGAAAAAATATCAGATTTTTTTATGGTCACTAGTGTTATAAGGAAGCTATCTTGGAATCTCGAACCAAAAGTCGTCATGAAACCTTTGTTACTCCTAGACCTTCCAAAACAACCTCTGTTACCCTTTTTCATTCATCCTCGTAAATCCTCTTTTCAACCCACTTCATCCACTAACAAAGTCATTGGGCTACTTAAGAATCTCAAGAATCATATTCTTCTTCTTGAAAATGGTCTAATGATGACCATGACACCTGAGTAATAGGCTGCATTCTTGGATAAAAGAAATTTGCTTATGCTTCTTGTCCCACAAGAGAAAGAACTTGCATATGAAAAGGAGCCACAAACTGAGTCCATTCCTCCCACTGTTGAAGTAGATGCCTCGAGCTCTCAGCCTACCCCTCATGATCCCCCAATTTCAGAAAAAGACAAGACTCCAGCTACTGAAGAAAGTGAAGCAGATGATGAAGAGACAGAAGACGAATTGGATCCCTCTCTGTTTTGTTTTGCAAGAAGAAGGCCCGGATTGTCTACATCACATTTTAGATACTCTAGGGTCATTTGTACTTCATATTAGGATGCATTTTCAGTTTTTCTTTTACAATTTTTTTGACGTTTTTTATGTTCCGTACTGTATTTCCTTTGACTTTTTTGAATGTTACCATTAATGGATTTTGGTTGATATGAACGTTGGTATCATTGATGTTCATTGATATCCTTTGATATTATTTTTCTATTGATATTGGCAGGTGATAGTTGCCATTGATTGATTTTGATGTTAGCTGATAATGTTACTTTTGATGGCAATTACTTTCTGATTTTATGATGACAAAAAGGGGAAAAAATTATTTAATGATTTTGAATTGGTTATGGATGCTATATGGAAGGGGGAGTTTTTGCTCAATTTTTTTTTAAAATATCATCCATTGTTTTGTTATCATCAAAAAGGGGGAGAATGATGATCTTGATCTCGGTTTTTTGATATTTACAAAAATAATTGGATAATTCAAACTAATATTTTTTCAATGAGAGAACTTTTTAGCTCTGAAAAAATTTGATTCAGAAAGCAATTAAAAGAAGAAAAAGGAAGTCGAAAGCTGTCGGACGCTCACAATTACAATACCGGACGTCCGATAGACTGGCAGGTACCGGACGATCATATCGGACGAAGAACATCATCACCGAACGTCCGAAAGAATGTAAATGATTTTTTAAACTCTCTATCCACTTTCGGATGCAAGTATCGGAAGTATCGGAAGTCCGATACTCCCAACAGTTAGTCGACTCTTCAATTACCTTCTATCCATTAGAAGCTTTAATGAAGCATTTTCTTGGTCTCCTATAAATAGTGCATGGTCAGAAACTTCAAAATACTTTTTTTGCACACTGAGAATACAAAATATCAAGAGTAGTTTTAGTGAGAAATGTGAGGACTCGCAAAAAAAAAAAAAAAAAAAAAATATTATTTTATGCCTAATTTATGGCTTAATAAATTATTTAATTGGATTTTATTTCCAAGGAATATTTTCTAGTCTTATTAGACCTAAATACATGGTAATATAACTTCGTTATATTTTTAAAATGATTCGTTTCGAAAATTAATTCCCTAGAGCGCGTTTCGTAAAAATAGTGAATAGTACTTGGAGATTTTATCCGCGTAGTAGCACAATAAGCTTGGAATATTGGAGACTTGTACTATGGTCCTAAAATAGGTAATCTTATGAATAAATATTCAAGTGATAGTTAGTAGTGTAATCGTTATAAGAATTTTCGAAAGTTTCGCGTTATAGCGGTAAAATTGACGGTACGCGTTTTCACACGCGCGACTTCATTTGAGGGACTTTAGACCCTTATTTCGGGACAATTAAGAGTGAATAATATTTACATGAATATATATGCATTGGAGGTTTAGTGCACTAGCGAACCAAACGCGCGAGAAAAATCGAGTCCAAACGCATCCTAATTGCACTATTTCAAGTTGACTTTGAGATGGGTTTTGCACCACACAATGAATCTTACTTAGGAAGCCACAATTGAACCAACACCTTCTCTCTCCTCACTTCACTTGGCCGTGCAACAAGAAAGGAGAAGAGCTCTCCATTGTTCTTCATTTTTCATCTTCAATTCATGCACCAAAATTCATCCAAATCACACCAAACTTGGAGACCACTTAGCAAACCCCTTGGAGATTATATCTAGCTAAGGAAGAGGGGAGCTTTCACGGTTTCTTGGAACTTTAAGAGGGCCGAAAATTCTGATCTTGCAAACCAAAGGAGTAGGTAATGATCAACCCATGGATTCTTATCTTTTAGAGATTATATGGCAAGATTTAACTCATGCATGCACTTAGTTACTTGATTATGGTGTAAAAATGTGATTGTGGACTCTTGGAATTCCCACACTTGGGTTGTTGTTGTTGATTTGATGATTGATGGTGATTATATTGTTGGTTTAGTGATTATAATGATGCATTAGTGGTGGGTAATTAGTAGGAACTTCATTGGGTGTAAGAAGCAAAAACTTCCGATTCTACCCCTGTTTTATTCGGCCATTTTAAGGCCAGTTTTTAATGAACTAATGGCTTGAATTGGATGCCTATATGATGTATTAGAGGTGTGGAAAATTTCATTGAAAAATAATGAGGTTTGGTTGGGCAAATGAAATTTTTGTTCGAAACTAGCAATCTGGAAAAACTGATTCGCGTATGATCTGACCAGTGGTAGTATTTTGGCCATAACTCTGTCCTCGGGTGTCGAAATCAAGTTCCGTCAGTGGCGTTTGAAACTAGACATTCCTAGCTTTAATTTGAGATAAAATGCACGTTCTGATTCTTTGTGAGTGATCCGAACCAAACGTTTTAAGTTAGCTGTCCTGTCTCTCGGATTTGCTGGAATGGCTTGTTGAGGCAGCAACTTGAGGCTCAATTTTGAGCTGGTTGCTTGCCGAATTTCAGAACATTTCCTTCTGTGAACTTTTATTCCCGTGAATGTATTTTCTAACGCCATAAACCATGCCTCATTCCGAGTTAAATTGATTGAGTTGTGACTAAAACAAGAGGACTGCCCTGTTTTGGAAAAACGTAGTATTTGGACTGATTTGGGGCAAAACTTGGGAATGATTTTATTAATTGAAGTTCTTGATGCTAAACACTTACCAACGGTATCATGGATGTATCTTAGACCTTTATTTCACAAATGAACCATGGTTGGATAGCTTTCTTGATTAAACGATTTGAATTGGGAAATGAAGTCAAAAGACAGGTTGCTTTAGAAATTTTCCTGAACATTGGATGATTAATTAACTATCTTTCCGAAGGTATTTTTCCCTTAAATTTGATAGAGAGATGCCTTTCATATAGGAGTAACATATTACATCCAAGTTCGTTTTGACTCTTAGCTAAGGTTCCAATTTTGAAAACTCAAATCTGGAAATTGTTCACCAGACTTGAATTTTCCTAACTTTGAGCTACCGTATCTCGGTGCTCGAAACTCCAATTTTCAATCCGTTTGTTCTGCCCTAAACCTTACTTACACCTCTAATTGAGTTATAAATTTCAAGGGCTAGTTTGCAACGAGTGAATTTTTCCGAATTTCCAAAGTTAGCGAAAAACCAACCCCGGCTTAATTCTGAATGTTCTGGAACAGCAATTTCATGCCCATTTTTGAATACCTTCCACTTAGATTCATGGAAAAGTGTCTTCTAAGAACTTGTAGTACTTTCTAAGAGGTTTCCAACGGTACCAAGTTTTATAATTTTGGACCTACTGAGTGCAAGATCTGATTTTTCTAAATTTGACGCGCAAAGCTGAAATTTGCTGATTTCTTAGAAAATGAAAATTTGAAAACTTGTTACTCCTTCTTGATGATAATTGATCGCTTAAACTTGATTTCATGAGGGAAATCAGTTTTTCTTGTGCTAATAAAACCTCACTTTTGAACCTTTATTTTGAGTGGCTAAGGTTTTTGGTTTGAGGTATTGACTAGTCCAAATGAGCGTAACTCCTTTCTTGATTAATACGTGATTGTGAGTGAAAAATACTTGTTAATTGCTTCAGGTGCTCAAGCGAGTCTTGAAAAGAATCCCGGAGGGGACAACTAAGGATTTTCTCGCTCAATTACTTTTGAATTGGTGAGTGTCAAGTGCATGACTTGTCGTGTTTACTTGATTTACCTGCTTATATACGTGAATATCACTTGATGAGACGAGTGTGTACTTTATCGCACTCGCTCTCCTTTACTTGCACTTTACTTGTATTAACTTGGTTTTCAAAGTCGATTGAGTGAATCTCGTCGATTAAAATATACCCGTTTTCGTGTGCGTGTCGTGTTGCCATGCATGTCGTGTATGTCGTGCGTGTCTTGTTGTCGGGTGGAGTGAACCTCCTCGACTTATGGGGACGCCCAATTCTCTTAACCAATCTTGCAACTCGAGCCGGCATGGGCTTGGTCGAGAAGCTTGATAAACCAAGAGAGTAACAAAACACAACTTGATCTTTTGAGATCTTGTTCGGCATACTCGTGGAGTATCGCCCTTTTCGTGCGTGTTCAAAAATCAAAACTTGATCTCCTGAGATCTCGTGTGGCATACTCGACGAGTATCGCCTTTTTTTTTCGTGCGTGTTTGGTTTCGGATCCGAGAGGGTGGAATGTTGGTCGGAGGAAGTAATAAGTGAAGTTTCTACGGATAAAATACCCACCAGGATAACGGAGTGTCATCACGAGGGGGTATCGGATCGAGCCGTGGCGAAGCAAGAGGAAAATAGCTCCTGAGAGCTCCTATATCCTTGAATTGTTTCTGTTTATTTTTTTTTCTCGCTCGAACTGTAAATTACTTGAATATTGGGATTGTTATTTGGACAACGTGCTTGCATGTGTGTTTTCTTGGCCTCACGAGCGTTTCGCTCACCCCGTAGATTTGGTTTCCTTAACAGGAATGGATGGAGTGAAACTCGTTGGAACCCTTTGGATGTACTTTTGTATTAGGGTTCAATTGTAATTGGCTAGACATTTTGGCTATTGGATATATTTGGAAATTGATGTATCTTTTGGATCCTGACGTAAGAATTAGATAACGGATGTATTTTGAACACGTGGTATTGGATATTCGATTTTGGAAGCGAATGTTCCTTATTAGACTGGTATAAATTGTTATATATTGTTAAGTTTGAATTGATTTGTCTCGAGTCCTGGCGAGAGCTAGGCAGGCGTTCCGCGGATACCCTTGGGTTCGCCCTTGGGAGAAGTGGGGGCGTCACAGTTGGTATCAGAGCTTAGGCTTTAGATCTTTGTAGTGTATTCTAGGCTTAAAAGTTTAGGATACCGGACTGTGGGACTGGTTTGAAAGTTAAGTGACTACTTGTAGGAAAAAAAAAAAATCAGAGTAACTTCGCGTGGCCTCTGCACGGAGTGAGTTTGGGCCAAGATGTGATATGGTCCCAATTATGTGAATATGTATAAAAGACTAAGTACTCTTCTTGTGCGTAAGTTGTGAACTATGAAAGTGGTAAGTGTAAAACCTTTATCATGCTATTTGAGGTAGATAGATATGTACGTCAGGTAGGGATCTTAAACTTTGTTAATTTGCACTTGGGAGCGTACGGCCTGAGTTGTAAATTCTCTTAGTTCTGGATTCTTGTACTTGAGTACTAAATACTTTTTCTGAGAGAATACTTGTGACTTCGAAAGAGATATAGTCTCGTATATTATAGTGTGAATAAAAATCATAAGTGGATTTGAGATAAATTCTGATGGCAAAGGTCAGAGCCCGGAGGATTCTTGTATTGGACTTGAGATCTCCATTATGGGAAATGAACGAGAAAAAAAAAACTAGACCCTTTTGACTGATATAGTTAGAATTGTTAGGGGTGATGCTAAGTGTTGAGGCCATTGTATTTTGCATGACTGTATGGCCTACTTTTGGGGCACTTGTTTGACTTTAGTCTTCTGTGAGTAAAAGTACTTTTGTGGCACCTGTGTACTATATTTTTGTGATTTTCCCCTGACTTGCTAATTGTATGGATTTTGACATGTTAATGAATGTAAATTATTATTATTTTCAATGTTTTCGCAATTGGTTCTTGTTTCAAGTATTTTCTCGCGTAATTGATTTATTTCTTGCACTAGGCATACTTAGGTTATGGAAGGGGTCGAGGCCGTGGTCGAGGCGTGGTCGAGGCCGTGGGCGAGGGACTGGACAAACCCAACCTCAAGGGGATGAACAAGGATCGGCCACTAGACCGACCCAAGGACAAGAAAATATGGAGGTTAACCAAATGGCTACTGCCATTAATAGGATGACTGACATCCTAGAACGATTAGCTGAGAGACAGGAACCAGTGCCAGTTAACCAACCTGGGGGCCAGGATAGAGGGGAAGATAGAGCCTTAGAGAGATTCTTAAAGTTCAACCCGCCTAAGTTCATTGGTGAGCCTGATCCTGAGGTAGCGGAGAATTGGCTAGAAAGAATGACTAATATTTTCGCAGCCCTAGATTATGCGGAGGAGAGACGAGTAACTTTTGCTGTCTTTCAGTTTGAGGGTGCAGCACGTGCTTGGTGGGATATGATAAGGGAAAAATGGGAAAGAGCACAAACCCCTTGGACTTGGGAAAATCTTTTAGGAGAATTTAATGAGAAGTTTCTCCCGCCCTTAGTTCAAGAGAAACGGGAGGACGAATTCATAAAAGTGAAGCAGGGGGCGTCTAGTGTGGCTGAGTATGAAGGAAAATTTACTAGACTTTCTAGATACGCCCCAGAATTGGTAGCCACTGAGAGGAGAAGGATAAGGCGATTTGTACAAGGACTTAACGTGGAGATTCAAGAGGGGTTAGCAGCGGCCCAAATCTCTACTTTCACTGAAGCCCTAGAGAAGGCGCAGAGAGTCGAAAGTGCAAGGCTGCAAGTTAAGGATTTTCATGCCAAGAAAAGGGGCACTTCTAGTCATCCTCTTGGACAAGCAGATAAGGGTGCCCCACCTTTTAAAAAGGAAAAAGGAACGGGAGGAATAGAGACATCTGGTACACAAAAAAAGACTCAATCAAGAGGAGGCCACAATGGAAGGGATCAACCGAGGGAGACTCCTCCAAGTGGTCAGCCTGTGGCTCCTCAAGTTATTTGTGGTTATTGTCGCAAGCCTAACCATACAGAGAATGAGTGCTGGAAGAAATCGGGAAAGTGTTTGTATTGTGGCAGCACTGAGCATCAGATCGCGAACTGTCCAAGTATACCGAATGAAGGAGGTAGTACTCAAAGGCTTGAAAAGTCAACTGCAAAGCAGTCTAGTGCTGGAGGAAGTCGATCTAAAGCACCAGCTAGGGTTTATGCATTAGGCTATCAACAGGTTTCCAATCCCGTTAAGGTCATTGAAGGTATGATTTTTGCTTTCTATTGTTTAATTAAGGTTCTAAGTGACTATAGTACGACGCACACTTTTACAAAATCCTAGATTCATGAGATAGAATCAAAGTTTGACTACTAATTGGGTGAGTAGAAATTGTGAAATGGGTTGCAGAAGGTAAGTTATTGTTTGACCTGATAAGTGTGACTATTAAGGGGTATGACTGTTATCCTAAGTGTGAATTTCGAGGACGAAATTCTCTTAAGGGGGAGAGGATGTGAGGACTCGCAAAAAAAAAAAAAACTATTATTTTATGCCTAATTTATGGCTTAATAAATTATTTAATTGGATTTTATTTCCAAGGAATATTTTCTAGTCTTATTAGACCTAAATACATGGTAATATAACTTCGTTATATTTTTAAAATGATTCGTTTCGAAAATTAATTCCCTAGAGCGCGTTTCGTAAAAATAGTGAATAGTACTTGGAGATTTTATCCGCGTAGTAGCACAATAAGCTTGGAATATTGGAGACTTGTACTATGGTCCTAAAATAGGTAATCTTATGAATAAATATTCAAGTGATAGTTAGTAGTGTAATCGTTATAAGAATTTTCGAAAGTTTCGCGTTATAGCGGTAAAATTGACGGTACGCGTTTTCACACGCGCGACTTCATTTGAGGGACTTTAGACCCTTATTTCGGGACAATTAAGAGTGAATAATATTTACATGAATATATATGCATTGGAGGTTTAGTGCACTAGCGAACCAAACGCGCGAGAAAAATCGAGTCCAAACGCATCCTAATTGCACTATTTCAAGTTGACTTTGAGATGGGTTTTGCACCACACAATGAATCTTACTTAGGAAGCCACAATTGAACCAACACCTTCTCTCTCCTCACTTCACTTGGCCGTGCAACAAGAAAGGAGAAGAGCTCTCCATTGTTCTTCATTTTTCATCTTCAATTCATGCACCAAAATTCATCCAAATCACACCAAACTTGGAGACCACTTAGCAAACCCCTTGGAGATTATATCTAGCTAAGGAAGAGGGGAGCTTTCACGGTTTCTTGGAACTTTAAGAGGGCCGAAAATTCTGATCTTGCAAACCAAAGGAGTAGGTAATGATCAACCCATGGATTCTTATCTTTTAGAGATTATATGGCAAGATTTAACTCATGCATGCACTTAGTTACTTGATTATGGTGTAAAAATGTGATTGTGGGCTCTTGGAATTCCCACACTTGGGTTGTTGTTGTTGATTTGATGATTGATGGTGATTATATTGTTGGTTTAGTGATTATAATGATGCATTAGTGGTGGGTAATTAGTAGGAACTTCATTGGGTGTAAGAAGCAAAAACTTCCGATTCTACCCCTGTTTTATTCGGCCATTTTAAGACCAGTTTTTAATGAACTAATGGCTTGAATTGGATGCCTATATGATGTATTAGAGGTGTGGAAAATTTCATTGAAAAATAATGAGGTTTGGTTGGGCAAATGAAATTTTTGTTCGAAACTAGCAATCTGGAAAAACTGATTCGCGTATGATCTGACCAGTGGTAGTATTTTGGCCATAACTCTGTCCTCGGGTGTCGAAATCAAGTTCCGTCAGTGGCGTTTGAAACTAGACATTCCTAGCTTTAATTTGAGATAAAATGCACGTTCTGATTCTTTGTGAGTGATCCGAACCAAACGTTTTAAGTTAGCTGTCCTGTCTCTCGGATTTGCTGGAATGGCTTGTTGAGGCAGCAACTTGAGGCTCAATTTTGAGCTGGTTGCTTGCCGAATTTCAGAACATTTCCTTCTGTGAACTTTTATTCCCGTGAATGTATTTTCTAACGCCATAAACCATGCCTCATTCCGAGTTAAATTGATTGAGTTGTGACTAAAACAAGAGGACTGCCCTGTTTTGGAAAAACGTAGTATTTGGACTGATTTGGGGCAAAACTTGGGAATGATTTTATTAATTGAAGTTCTTGATGCTAAACACTTACCAACGGTATCATGGATGTATCTTAGACCTTTATTTCACAAATGAACCATGGTTGGATAGCTTTCTTGATTAAACGATTTGAATTGGGAAATGAAGTCAAAAGACAGGTTGCTTTAGAAATTTTCCTGAACATTGGATGATTAATTAACTATCTTTCCGAAGGTATTTTTCCCTTAAATTTGATAGAGAGATGCCTTTCATATAGGAGTAACATATTACATCCAAGTTCGTTTTGACTCTTAGCTAAGGTTCCAATTTTGAAAACTCAAATCTGGAAATTGTTCACCAGACTTGAATTTTCCTAACTTTGAGCTACCGTATCTCGGTGCTCGAAACTCCAATTTTCAATCCGTTTGTTCTGCCCTAAACCTTACTTACACCTCTAATTGAGTTATAAATTTCAAGGGCTAGTTTGCAACGAGTGAATTTTTCCGAATTTCCAAAGTTAGCGAAAAACCAACCCCGGCTTAATTCTGAATGTTCTGGAACAGCAATTTCATGCCCATTTTTTAATACCTTCCACTTAGATTCATGGAAAAGTGTCTTCTAAGAACTTGTAGTACTTTCTAAGAGGTTTCCAACGGTACCAAGTTTTATAATTTTGGACCTACTGAGTGCAAGATCTGATTTTTCTAAATTTGACGCGCAAAGCTGAAATTTGCTGATTTCTTAGAAAATGAAAATTTGAAAACTTGTTACTCCTTCTTGATGATAATTGATCGCTTAAACTTGATTTCATGAGGGAAATCAGTTTTTCTTGTGCTAATAAAACCTCACTTTTGAACCTTTATTTTGAGTGGCTAAGGTTTTTGGTTTGAGGTATTGACTAGTCCAAATGAGCGTAACTCCTTTCTTGATTAATACGTGATTGTGAGTGAAAAATACTTGTTAATTGCTTCAGGTGCTCAAGCGAGTCTTGAAAAGAATCCCGGAGGGGACAACTAAGGATTTTCTCGCTCAATTACTTTTGAATTGGTGAGTGTCAAGTGCATGACTTGTCGTGTTTACTTGATTTACCTGCTTATATACGTGAATATCACTTGATGAGACGAGTGTGTACTTTATCGCACTCGCTCTCCTTTACTTGCACTTTACTTGTATTAACTTGGTTTTCAAAGTCGATTGAGTGAATCTCGTCGATTAAAATATACCCGTTTTCGTGTGCGTGTCGTGTTGCCATGCATGTCGTGTATGTCGTGCGTGTCTTGTTGTCGGGTGGAGTGAACCTCCTCGACTTATGGGGACGCCCAATTCTCTTAACCAATCTTGCAACTCGAGCCGGCATGGGCTTGGTCGAGAAGCTTGATAAACCAAGAGAGTAACAAAACACAACTTGATCTTTTGAGATCTTGTTCGGCATACTCGTGGAGTATCGCCCTTTTCGTGCGTGTTCAAAAATCAAAACTTGATCTCCTGAGATCTCGTGTGGCATACTCGACGAGTATCGCCTTTTTTTTTTCGTGCGTGTTTGGTTTCGGATCCGAGAGGGTGGAATGTTGGTCGGAGGAAGTAATAAGTGAAGTTTCTACGGATAAAATACCCACCAGGATAACGGAGTGTCATCACGAGGGGGTATCGGATCGAGCCGTGGCGAAGCAAGAGGAAAATAGCTCCTGAGAGCTCCTATATCCTTGAATTGTTTCTGTTTATTTTTTTTTCTCGCTCGAACTGTAAATTACTTGAATATTGGGATTGTTATTTGGACAACGTGCTTGCATGTGTGTTTTCTTGGCCTCACGAGCGTTTCGCTCACCCCGTAGATTTGTTTTCCTTAACAGGAATGGATGGAGTGAAACTCGTTGGAACCCTTTGGATGTACTTTTGTATTAGGGTTCAATTGTAATTGGCTAGACATTTTGGCTATTGGATATATTTGGAAATTGATGTATCTTTTGGATCCTGACGTAAGAATTAGATAACGGATGTATTTTGAACACGTGGTATTGGATATTCGATTTTGGAAGCGAATGTTCCTTATTAGACTGGTATAAATTGTTATATATTGTTAAGTTTGAATTGATTTGTCTCGAGTCCTGGCGAGAGCTAGGCAGGCGTTCCGCGGATACCCTTGGGTTCGCCCTTGGGAGAAGTGGGGGCGTCACAGTTGGTATCAGAGCTTAGGCTTTAGATCTTTGTAGTGTATTCTAGGCTTAAAAGTTTAGGATACCGGACTGTGGGACTGGTTTGAAAGTTAAGTGACTACTTGTAGGAAAAAAAAAAAAAAATCAGAGTAACTTCGCGTGGCTTCTGCACGGAGTGAGTTTGGGCCAAGATGTGATATGGTCCCAATTATGTGAATATGTATAAAAGACTAAGTACTCTTCTTGTGCGTAAGTTGTGAACTATGAAAGTGGTAAGTGTAAAACCTTTATCATGCTATTTGAGGTAGATAGATATGTACGTCAGGTAGGGATCTTAAACTTTGTTAATTTGCACTTGGGAGCGTACGGCCTGAGTTGTAAATTCTCTTAGTTCTGGATTCTTGTACTTGAGTACTAAATACTTTTTCTGAGAGAATACTTGTGACTTCGAAAGAGATATAGTCTCGTATATTATAGTGTGAATAAAAATCATAAGTGGATTTGAGATAAATTCTGATGGCAAAGGTCAGAGCCCGGAGGATTCTTGTATTGGACTTGAGATCTCCATTATGGGAAATGAACGAGAAAAAAAAAACTAGACCCTTTTGACTGATATAGTTAGAATTGTTAGGGGTGATGCTAAGTGTTGAGGCCATTGTATTTTGCATGACTGTATGGCCTACTTTTGGGGCACTTGTTTGACTTTAGTCTTCTGTGAGTAAAAGTACTTTTGTGGCACCTGTGTACTATATTTTTGTGATTTTCCCCTGACTTGCTAATTGTATGGATTTTGACATGTTAATGAATGTAAATTATTATTATTTTCAATGTTTTCGCAATTGGTTCTTGTTTCAAGTATTTTCTCGCGTAATTGATTTATTTCTTGCACTAGGCATACTTAGGTTATGGAAGGGGTCGAGGCCGTGGTCGAGGCCGTGGGCGAGGGACTGGACAAACCCAACCTCAAGGGGATGAACAAGGATCGGCCACTAGACCGACCCAAGGACAAGAAAATATGGAGGTTAACCAAATGGCTACTGCCATTAATAGGATGACTGACATCCTAGAACGATTAGCTGAGAGACAGGAACCAGTGCCAGTTAACCAACCTGGGGGCCAGGATAGAGGGGAAGATAGAGCCTTAGAGAGATTCTTAAAGTTCAACCCGCCTAAGTTCATTGGTGAGCCTGATCCTGAGGTAGCGGAGAATTGGCTAGAAAGAATGACTAATATTTTCGCAGCCCTAGATTATGCGGAGGAGAGACGAGTAACTTTTGCTGTCTTTCAGTTTGAGGGTGCAGCACGTGCTTGGTGGGATATGATAAGGGGAAAATGGGAAAGAGCACAAACCCCTTGGACTTGGGAAAATCTTTTAGGAGAATTTAATGAGAAGTTTCTCCCGCCCTTAGTTCAAGAGAAACGGGAGGACGAATTCATAAAAGTGAAGCAGGGGGCGTCTAGTGTGGCTGAGTATGAAGGAAAATTTACTAGACTTTCTAGATACGCCCCAGAATTGGTAGCCACTGAGAGGAGAAGGATAAGGCGATTTGTACAAGGACTTAACGTGGAGATTCAAGAGGGGTTAGCAGCGGCCCAAATCTCTACTTTCACTGAAGCCCTAGAGAAGGCGCAGAGAGTCGAAAGTGCAAGGCTGCAAGTTAAGGATTTTCATGCCAAGAAAAGGGGCACTTCTAGTCATCCTCTTGGACAAGCAGATAAGGGTGCCCCACCTTCTAAAAAGGAAAAAGGAACGGGAGGAATAGAGACATCTGGTACACAAAAAAAGACTCAATCAAGAGGAGGCCACAATGGAAGGGATCAACCGAGGGAGACTCCTCCAAGTGGTCAGCCTGTGGCTCCTCAAGTTATTTGTGGTTATTGTCGCAAGCCTAACCATACAGAGAATGAGTGCTGGAAGAAATCGGGAAAGTGTTTGTATTGTGGCAGCACTGAGCATCAGATCGCGAACTGTCCAAGTATACCGAATGAAGGAGGTAGTACTCAAAGGCTTGAAAAGTCAACTGCAAAGCAGTCTAGTGCTGGAGGAAGTCGATCTAAAACACCAGTTAGGGTTTATGCATTAGGCTATCAACAGGTTTCCAATACCGTTAAGGTCATTGAAGGTATAATTTTTGCTTTCTATTGTTTAATTAAGGTTCTAAGTGACTATAGTACGACGCACACTTTTACAAAATCCTAGATTCATGAGATAGAATCAAAGTTTGACTACTAATTGGGTGAGTAGAAATTGTGAAATGGGTTGCAGAAGGTAAGTTATTGTTTGACCTGATAAGTGTGACTATTAAGGGGTATGACTGTTATCCTAAGTGTGAATTTCGAGGACGAAATTCTCTTAAGGGGGAGAGGATGTGAGGACTCGCAAAAAACTATTATTTTATGCCTAATTTATGGCTTAATAAATTATTTAATTGGATTTTATTTCCAAGGAATATTTTCTAGTCTTATTAGACCTAAATACATGGTAATATAACTTCGTTATATTTTTAAAATGATTCGTTTCGAAAATTAATTCCCTAGAGCGCGTTTCGTAAAAATAGTGAATAGTACTTGGAGATTTTATCCGCGTAGTAGCACAATAAGCTTGGAATATTGGAGACTTGTACTATGGTCCTAAAATAGGTAATCTTATGAATAAATATTCAAGTGATAGTTAGTAGTGTAATCGTTATAAGAATTTTCGAAAGTTTCGCGTTATAGCGGTAAAATTGACGGTACGCGTTTTCACACGCGCGACTTCATTTGAGGGACTTTAGACCCTTATTTCGGGACAATTAAGAGTGAATAATATTTACATGAATATATATGCATTGGAGGTTTAGTGCACTAGCGAACCAAACGCGCGAGAAAAATCGAGTCCAAACGCATCCTAATTGCACTATTTCAAGTTGACTTTGAGATGGGTTTTGCACCACACAATGAATCTTACTTAGGAAGCCACAATTGAACCAACACCTTCTCTCTCCTCACTTCACTTGGCCGTGCAACAAGAAAGGAGAAGAGCTCTCCATTGTTCTTCATTTTTCATCTTCAATTCATGCACCAAAATTCATCCAAATCACACCAAACTTGGAGACCACTTAGCAAACCCCTTGGAGATTATATCTAGCTAAGGAAGAGGGGAGCTTTCACGGTTTCTTGGAACTTTAAGAGGGCCGAAAATTCTGATCTTGCAAACCAAAGGAGTAGGTAATGATCAACCCATGGATTCTTATCTTTTAGAGATTATATGGCAAGATTTAACTCATGCATGCACTTAGTTACTTGATTATGGTGTAAAAATGTGATTGTGGACTCTTGGAATTCCCACACTTGGGTTGTTGTTGTTGATTTGATGATTGATGGTGATTATATTGTTGGTTTAGTGATTATAATGATGCATTAGTGGTGGGTAATTAGTAGGAACTTCATTGGGTGTAAGAAGCAAAAACTTCCGATTCTACCCCTGTTTTATTCGGCCATTTTAAGGCCAGTTTTTAATGAACTAATGGCTTGAATTGGATGCCTATATGATTTATTAGAGGTGTGGAAAATTTCATTGAAAAATAATGAGGTTTGGTTGGGCAAATGAAATTTTTGTTCGAAACTAGCAATCTGGAAAAACTGATTCGCGTATGATCTGACCAGTGGTAGTATTTTGGCCATAACTCTGTCCTCGGGTGTCGAAATCAAGTTCCGTCAGTGGCGTTTGAAACTAGACATTCCTAGCTTTAATTTGAGATAAAATGCACGTTCTGATTCTTTGTGAGTGATCCGAACCAAACGTTTTAAGTTAGCTGTCCTGTCTCTCGGATTTGCTGGAATGGCTTGTTGAGGCAGCAACTTGAGGCTCAATTTTGAGCTGGTTGCTTGCCGAATTTCAGAACATTTCCTTCTGTGAACTTTTATTCCCGTGAATGTATTTTCTAACGCCATAAACCATGCCTCATTCCGAGTTAAATTGATTGAGTTGTGACTAAAACAAGAGGACTGCCCTGTTTTGGAAAAACGTAGTATTTGGACTGATTTGGGGCAAAACTTGGGAATGATTTTATTAATTGAAGTTCTTGATGCTAAACACTTACCAACGGTATCATGGATGTATCTTAGACCTTTATTTCACAAATGAACCATGGTTGGATAGCTTTCTTGATTAAACGATTTGAATTGGGAAATGAAGTCAAAAGACAGGTTGCTTTAGAAATTTTCCTGAACATTGGATGATTAATTAACTATCTTTCCGAAGGTATTTTTCCCTTAAATTTGATAGAGAGATGCCTTTCATATAGGAGTAACATATTACATCCAAGTTCGTTTTGACTCTTAGCTAAGGTTCCAATTTTGAAAACTCAAATCTGGAAATTGTTCACCAGACTTGAATTTTCCTAACTTTGAGCTACCGTATCTCGGTGCTCGAAACTCCAATTTTCAATCCGTTTGTTCTGCCCTAAACCTTACTTACACCTCTAATTGAGTTATAAATTTCAAGGGCTAGTTTGCAACGAGTGAATTTTTCCGAATTTCCAAAGTTAGCGAAAAACCAACCCCGGCTTAATTCTGAATGTTCTGGAACAGCAATTTCATGCCCATTTTTTAATACCTTCCACTTAGATTCATGGAAAAGTGTCTTCTAAGAACTTGTAGTACTTTCTAAGAGGTTTCCAACGGTACCAAGTTTTATAATTTTGGACCTACTGAGTGCAAGATCTGATTTTTCTAAATTTGACGCGCAAAGCTGAAATTTGCTGATTTCTTAGAAAATGAAAATTTGAAAACTTGTTACTCCTTCTTGATGATAATTGATCGCTTAAACTTGATTTCATGAGGGAAATCAGTTTTTCTTGTGCTAATAAAACCTCACTTTTGAACCTTTATTTTGAGTGGCTAAGGTTTTTGGTTTGAGGTATTGACTAGTCCAAATGAGCGTAACTCCTTTCTTGATTAATACGTGATTGTGAGTGAAAAATACTTGTTAATTGCTTCAGGTGCTCAAGCGAGTCTTGAAAAGAATCCCGGAGGGGACAACTAAGGATTTTCTCGCTCAATTACTTTTGAATTGGTGAGTGTCAAGTGCATGACTTGTCGTGTTTACTTGATTTACCTGCTTATATACGTGAATATCACTTGATGAGACGAGTGTGTACTTTATCGCACTCGCTCTCCTTTACTTGCACTTTACTTGTATTAACTTGGTTTTCAAAGTCGATTGAGTGAATCTCGTCGATTAAAATATACCCGTTTTCGTGTGCGTGTCGTATTGCCATGCATGTCGTGTATGTCGTGCGTGTCTTGTTGTCGGGTGGAGTGAACCTCCTCGACTTATGGGGACGCCCAATTCTCTTAACCAATCTTGCAATTCGAGCCGGCATGGGCTTGGTCGAGAAGCTTGATAAACCAAGAGAGTAACAAAACACAACTTGATCTTTTGAGATCTTGTTCGGCATACTCGTGGAGTATCGCCCTTTTCGTGCGTGTTCAAAAATCAAAACTTGATCTCCTGAGATCTCGTGTGGCATACTCGACGAGTATCGCCTTTTTTTTTTCGTGCGTGTTTGGTTTCGGATCCGAGAGGGTGGAATGTTGGTCGGAGGAAGTAATAAGTGAAGTTTCTACGGATAAAATACCCACCAGGATAACGGAGTGTCATCACGAGGGGGTATCGGATCGAGCCGTGGCGAAGCAAGAGGAAAATAGCTCCTGAGAGCTCCTATATCCTTGAATTGTTTCTGTTTATTTTTTTTTCTCGCTCGAACTGTAAATTACTTGAATATTGGGATTGTTATTTGGACAACGTGCTTGCATGTGTGTTTTCTTGGCCTCACGAGCGTTTCGCTCACCCCGTAGATTTGTTTTCCTTAACAGGAATGGATGGAGTGAAACTCGTTGGAACCCTTTGGATGTACTTTTGTATTAGGGTTCAATTGTAATTGGCTAGACATTTTGGCTATTGTATATATTTGGAAATTGATGTATCTTTTGGATCCTGACGTAAGAATTGGATAACGGATGTATTTTGAACACGTGGTACAAGACTTGGATATTCGATTTTGGAAGCGAATGTTCCTTATTAGACTGGTATAAATTGTTATATATTGTTAAGTTTGAATTGATTTGTCTCGAGTCCTGGCGAGAGCTAGGCAGGCGTTCCGCGGATACCCTTGGGTTCTGACGGGTATTTTACATACGTGCAAGCTAAAAAATACCGAATTACACCCGTTCACTGCAAGTATACAGATCAACTAGTAGTTTAGGGTATATATCGGGTCGATCCCACAGGGAAGAGTGAACAATTACCGGTATTACTAAAGTTTCTTTATTATTTAGACTATCAATTAATGATAAGAAATTTAACCTACTGCACTTATACAAGAAATTAACAAATAAAAGCTCCTTAGGTTGTGGTATCCCTAACTACTCATGCAAGTGTTATATTTGGATCATTGAGTACTAAATCTAGGCTAATTATGGTGTAATTTCCTTATGCATTTGAATCCTACTTTCGTAGTGAATCAATTATACTTATAACTAATCCATACCTATTCTCATGGTTATGAAATTAGCTACAAGTTCATTTCTTCAGTGAAATTACATAAAATGAATCACTAAAAACCACATAGATGCACCTCTACTTTCGTGAGTGTACTCCCTATGTTTAGCACTTCTTGAACTAATGTTAAATCTCAATTTTCATTGTAGAAATAACACCTTAGATAATCACAATTAATGGTACCAGATTAATCATGATTTAAAGAGCTAAAATACTAAATAACTTGCTCAAATCATAGCAATCAAATAACCAAATAATAAACACTAACAATCATAGAAAGTTCAACTAAACCCAAGGTATAAACTTTAAAGACACATAAATAACATAAATTCCAGAACTTGTATATTAACTATATTTAAGAATCCAATACAAAAGATAAAGAGTTGGAGAAGAGATAACCCATGTCACTTGAGCTTCAACTTCTCTTTCTTCATCTCCATTTTCATCCTAATCTAGATAGTATACAAGAATGGATGAACTACACTTACTACACTATCCTACACTAAGGAAATGGAAGAACTACATTTCTGCACTCTTCAAGCTTCTCCCGTATGATTCCTACCTCCTCAGACCACCCAAAATGTCTCTGCATATAAACTGCTTAAGAGCTCCATTTTTCCAAGTCAAATTCCACATTTTGATTCCCAAATCTCAACTTTGTTAGGATAGTCAATAACAAATGTTTTTGACTTGAAAATAAGCCACCTTGTCTGCCCTTTTGTCTTCTGAAGCATGTGCACCGAATTCTCTTGCAACTTATAGCTGGAAAGTGGTATGAACACAAGAGAATTGACTGAGCAAATTGCAGAATTTCGGCCAGAAAACGCGCCTTTACAAAACGCGTCTACAACTCGCGTTTTGTGCACTCGCGTTTTCACTTTGTCCTTACTTCAACTGCGATTTTCTCCATGATGCAGGCCGAACTGGCTTTTGTGCAAAACACCAACGTTGTAGATCTTTGAGTTAGCTTTCCAATGCTTCAAGAATCATCCAAATCGGAGCTTTGTAGACTGAGATATGATCAAAATACTAAACACTGGTCGGAACTCTGTTTTCCACTTTGGACAGCTGAGTTGAATTTCGGTATTTCAACTTTTGGACTATGAAAACGGATGAATTGGACTTTGATGTCTTCATACCAAATGTAGATATATCTCTTAGCTTCAAAATGGTACCAAGATCACCTTGATCCGATCATTGTAGCTCCTGATATAGTCAAAATACGAAAATATGTCTGAGTTGTCAAAGCTGACTTTTCTTGATTTTTGTCCTCAAATTGCATTTCTTCCTTTTACACTTCATATTTTATTTTCCTCACTTTAATCCATCTTCAATCATCCAAATATCTTCTCAATGCACTTCATTTGATGATTGAATCATTAAACCTACAAAATATGAAGTTTTTCCCATAAAAATCCATAAAATGCAATATTTAGCCACTTTAACATAAAATGTAGATTTTTACCAAAACCTTAGTTATTTTAGTTATAAAACTAAATAATCAAACCAAAATTAACTAATAAAACACACTAAAAATACGTAAAATAAACCCTTGTCAGGTTCGCCCTTGGGAGAAGTGGGGGCGTCACAGTTGGTATCAGAGCTTAGGCTTTAGATCTTTGTAGTGTATTCTAGGCTTAAAAGTTTAGGATACCGGACTGTGGGACTGGTTTGAAAGTTAAGTGACTACTTGTAGGAAAAAAAAAAAGAGTAACTTCGCGTGGCCTCTGCACGGAGTGAGTTTGGGCCAAGACGTGATATGGTCCCAATTATGTGAATATGTATAAAAGACTAAGTACTCTTCTTGTGCGTAAGTTGTGAACTATGAAAGTGGTAAGTGTAAAACCTTTATCATGCTATTTGAGGTAGATAGATATGTACGTCAGGTAGGGATCTTAAACTTTGTTAATTTGCACTTGGGAGCGTACGGCCTGAGTTGTAAATTCTCTTAGTTCTGGATTCTTGTACTTGAGTACTAAATACTTTTTCTGAGAGAATACTTGTGACTTCGAAAGAGATATAGTCTCGTATATTATAGTGTGAATAAAAATCATAAGTGGATTTGAGATAAATTCTGATGGCAAAGGTCAGAGCCCGGAGGATTCTTGTATTGGACTTGAGATCTCCATTATGGGAAATGAACGAGAAAAAAAAAACTAGACCCTTTTGACTGATATAGTTAGAATTGTTAGGGGTGATGCTAAGTGTTGAGGCCATTGTATTTTGCATGACTGTATGGCCTACTTTTGGGGCACTTGTTTGACTTTAGTCTTCTGTGAGTAAAAGTACTTTTGTGGCACCTGTGTACTATATTTTTGTGATTTTCCCCTGACTTGCTAATTGTATGGATTTTGACATGTTAATGAATGTAAATTATTATTATTTTCAATGTTTTCGCAATTGGTTCTTGTTTCAAGTATTTTCTCGCGTAATTGATTTATTTCTTGCACTAGGCATACTTAGGTTATAGAAGGGCTAAGAAGGGGTCGAGGCCGTGGTCGAGGCCGTGGGCGAGGGACTGGACAAACCCAACCTCAAGGGGATGAACAAGGATCGGCCACTAGACCGACCCAAGGACAAGAAAATATGGAGGTTAACCAAATGGCTACTGCCATTAATAGGATGACTGACATCCTAGAACGATTAGCTGAGAGACAGGAACCAGTGCCAGTTAACCAACCTGGGGGCCAGGATAGAGGGGAAGATAGAGCCTTAGAGAGATTCTTAAAGTTCAACCCGCCTAAGTTCATTGGTGAGCCTGATCCTGAGGTAGCGGAGAATTGGCTAGAAAGAATGACTAATATTTTCGCAGCCCTAGATTATGCGGAGGAGAGACGAGTAACTTTTGCTGTCTTTCAGTTTGAGGGTGCAGCACGTGCTTGGTGGGATATGATAAGGGGAAAATGGGAAAGAGCACAAACCCCTTGGACTTGGGAAAATCTTTTAGGAGAATTTAATGAGAAGTTTCTCCCGCCCTTAGTTCAAGAGAAACGGGAGGACGAATTCATAAAAGTGAAGCAGGGGGCGTCTAGTGTGGCTGAGTATGAAGGAAAATTTACTAGACTTTCTAGATACGCCCCAGAATTGGTAGCCACTGAGAGGAGAAGGATAAGGCGATTTGTACAAGGACTTAACGTGGAGATTCAAGAGGGGTTAGCAGCGGCCCAAATCTCTACTTTCACTGAAGCCCTAGAGAAGGCGCAGAGAGTCGAAAGTGCAAGGCTGCAAGTTAAGGATTTTCATGCCAAGAAAAGGGGCACTTCTAGTCATCCTCTTGGACAAGCAGATAAGGGTGCCCCACCTTTTAAAAAGGAAAAAGGAACGGGAGGAATAGAGACATCTGGTACACAAAAAAAGACTCAATCAAGAGGAGGCCACAATGGAAGGGATCAACCGAGGGAGACTCCTCCAAGTGGTCAGCCTGTGGCTCCTCAAGTTATTTGTGGTTATTGTCGCAAGCCTAACCATACAGAGAATGAGTGCTGGAAGAAAACGGGAAAGTGTTTGTATTGTGGCAGCACTGAGCATCAGATCGCGAACTGTCCAAGTATACCGAATGAAGGAGGTAGTACTCAAAGGCTTGAAAAGTCAACTGCAAAGCAGTCTAGTGCTGGAGGAAGTCGATCTAAAGCACCAGCTAGGGTTTATGCATTAGGCTATCAACAGGTTTCCAATCCCGTTAAGGTCATTGAAGGTATGATTTTTGCTTTCTATTGTTTAATTAAGGTTCTAAGTGACTATAGTACGACGCACACTTTTACAAAATCCTAGATTCATGAGATAGAATCAAAGTTTGACTACTAATTGGGTGAGTAGAAATTGTGAAATGGGTTGCAGAAGGTAAGTTATTGTTTGACCTGATAAGTGTGACTATTAAGGGGTATGACTGTTATCCTAAGTGTGAATTTCGAGGACGAAATTCTCTTAAGGGGGAGAGGATGTGAGGACTCGTAAAAACTATTATTTTATGCCTAATTTATGGCTTAATAAATTATTTAATTGGATTTTATTTCCAAGGAATATTTTCTAGTCTTATTAGACCTAAATACATGGTAATATAACTTCGTTATATTTTTAAAATGATTCGTTTCGAAAATTAATTCCCTAGAGCGCGTTTCGTAAAAATAGTGAATAGTACTTGGAGATTTTATCCGCGTAGTAGCACAATAAGCTTGGAATATTGGAGACTTGTACTATGGTCCTAAAATAGGTAATCTTATGAATAAATATTCAAGTGATAGTTAGTAGTGTAATCGTTATAAGAATTTTCGAAAGTTTCGCGTTATAGCGGTAAAATTGACGGTACGCGTTTTCACACGCGCGACTTCATTTGAGGGACTTTAGACCCTTATTTCGGGACAATTAAGAGTGAATAATATTTACATGAATATATATGCATTGGAGGTTTAGTGCACTAGCGAACCAAACGCGCGAGAAAAATCGAGTCCAAACGCATCCTAATTGCACTATTTCAAGTTGACTTTGAGATGGGTTTTGCACCACACAATGAATCTTACTTAGGAAGCCACAATTGAACCAACACCTTCTCTCTCCTCACTTCACTTGGCCGTGCAACAAGAAAGGAGAAGAGCTCTCCATTGTTCTTCATTTTTCATCTTCAATTCATGCACCAAAATTCATCCAAATCACACCAAACTTGGAGACCACTTAGCAAACCCCTTGGAGATTATATCTAGCTAAGGAAGAGGGGAGCTTTCACGGTTTCTTGGAACTTTAAGAGGGCCGAAAATTCTGATCTTGCAAACCAAAGGAGTAGGTAATGATCAACCCATGGATTCTTATCTTTTAGAGATTATATGGCAAGATTTAACTCATGCATGCACTTAGTTACTTGATTATGGTGTAAAAATGTGATTGTGGACTCTTGGAATTCCCACACTTGGGTTGTTGTTGTTGATTTGATGATTGATGGTGATTATATTGTTGGTTTAGTGATTATAATGATGCATTAGTGGTGGGTAATTAGTAGGAACTTCATTGGGTGTAAGAAGCAAAAACTTCCGATTCTACCCCTGTTTTATTCGGCCATTTTAAGGCCAGTTTTTAATGAACTAATGGCTTGAATTGGATGCCTATATGATTTATTAGAGGTGTGGAAAATTTCATTGAAAAATAATGAGGTTTGGTTGGGCAAATGAAATTTTTGTTCGAAACTAGCAATCTGGAAAAACTGATTCGCGTATGATCTGACCAGTGGTAGTATTTTGGCCATAACTCTGTCCTCGGGTGTCGAAATCAAGTTCCGTCAGTGGCGTTTGAAACTAGACATTCCTAGCTTTAATTTGAGATAAAATGCACGTTCTGATTCTTTGTGAGTGATCCGAACCAAACGTTTTAAGTTAGCTGTCCTGTCTCTCGGATTTGCTGGAATGGCTTGTTGAGGCAGCAACTTGAGGCTCAATTTTGAGCTGGTTGCTTGCCGAATTTCAGAACATTTCCTTCTGTGAACTTTTATTCCCGTGAATGTATTTTCTAACGCCATAAACCATGCCTCATTCCGAGTTAAATTGATTGAGTTGTGACTAAAACAAGAGGACTGCCCTGTTTTGGAAAAACGTAGTATTTGGACTGATTTGGGGCAAAACTTGGGAATGATTTTATTAATTGAAGTTCTTGATGCTAAACACTTACCAACGGTATCATGGATGTATCTTAGACCTTTATTTCACAAATGAACCATGGTTGGATAGCTTTCTTGATTAAACGATTTGAATTGGGAAATGAAGTCAAAAGACAGGTTGCTTTAGAAATTTTCCTGAACATTGGATGATTAATTAACTATCTTTCCGAAGGTATTTTTCCCTTAAATTTGATAGAGAGATGCCTTTCATATAGGAGTAACATATTATTTTATACCAATCCAAGTTCGTTTTGACTCTTAGCTAAGGTTCCAATTTTGAAAACTCAAATCTGGAAATTGTTCACCAGACTTGAATTTTCCTAACTTTGAGCTACCGTATCTCGGTGCTCGAAACTCCAATTTTCAATCCGTTTGTTCTGCCCTAAACCTTACTTACACCTCTAATTGAGTTATAAATTTCAAGGGCTAGTTTGCAACGAGTGAATTTTTCCGAATTTCCAAAGTTAGCGAAAAACCAACCCCGGCTTAATTCTGAATGTTCTGGAACAGCAATTTCATGCCCATTTTTGAATACCTTCCACTTAGATTCATGGAAAAGTGTCTTCTAAGAACTTGTAGTACTTTCTAAGAGGTTTCCAACGGTACCAAGTTTTATAATTTTGGACCTACTGAGTGCAAGATCTGATTTTTCTAAATTTGACGCGCAAAGCTGAAATTTGCTGATTTCTTAGAAAATGAAAATTTGAAAACTTGTTACTCCTTCTTGATGATAATTGATCGCTTAAACTTGATTTCATGAGGGAAATCAGTTTTTCTTGTGCTAATAAAACCTCACTTTTGAACCTTTATTTTGAGTGGCTAAGGTTTTTGGTTTGAGGTATTGACTAGTCCAAATGAGCGTAACTCCTTTCTTGATTAATACGTGATTGTGAGTGAAAAATACTTGTTAATTGCTTCAGGTGCTCAAGCGAGTCTTGAAAAGAATCCCGGAGGGGACAACTAAGGATTTTCTCGCTCAATTACTTTTGAATTGGTGAGTGTCAAGTGCATGACTTGTCGTGTTTACTTGATTTACCTGCTTATATACGTGAATATCACTTGATGAGACGAGTGTGTACTTTATCGCACTCGCTCTCCTTTACTTGCACTTTACTTGTATTAACTTGGTTTTCAAAGTCGATTGAGTGAATCTCGTCGATTAAAATATACCCGTTTTCGTGTGCGTGTCGTGTTGCCATGCATGTCGTGTATGTCGTGCGTGTCTTGTTGTCGGGTGGAGTGAACCTCCTCGACTTATGGGGACGCCCAATTCTCTTAACCAATCTTGCAACTCGAGCCGGCATGGGCTTGGTCGAGAAGCTTGATAAACCAAGAGAGTAACAAAACACAACTTGATCTTTTGAGATCTTGTTCGGCATACTCGTGGAGTATCGCCCTTTTCGTGCGTGTTCAAAAATCAAAACTTGATCTCCTGAGATCTCGTGTGGCATACTCGACGAGTATCGCCTTTTTTTTTTCGTGCGTGTTTGGTTTCGGATCCGAGAGGGTGGAATGTTGGTCGGAGGAAGTAATAAGTGAAGTTTCTACGGATAAAATACCCACCAGGATAACGGAGTGTCATCACGAGGGGGTATCGGATCGAGCCGTGGCGAAGCAAGAGGAAAATAGCTCCTGAGAGCTCCTATATCCTTGAATTGTTTCTGTTTATTTTTTTTTCTCGCTCGAACTGTAAATTACTTGAATATTGGGATTGTTATTTGGACAACGTGCTTGCATGTGTGTTTTCTTGGCCTCACGAGCGTTTCGCTCACCCCGTAGATTTGTTTTCCTTAACAGGAATGGATGGAGTGAAACTCGTTGGAACCCTTTGGATGTACTTTTGTATTAGGGTTCAATTGTAATTGGCTAGACATTTTGGCTATTGTATATATTTGGAAATTGATGTATCTTTTGGATCCTGACGTAAGAATTGGATAACGGATGTATTTTGAACACGTGGTACAAGACTTGGATATTCGATTTTGGAAGCGAATTTTCCTTATTAGACTGGTATAAATTGTTATATATTGTTAAGTTTGAATTGATTTGTCTCGAGTCCTGGCGAGAGCTAGGCAGGCGTTCCGCGGATACCCTTGGGTTCGCCCTTGGGAGAAGTGGGGGCGTCACAAGAAAATACTCTCCAAGGAACATTTGTAAACTTTTCATTTGTAAGAGAATACTTCAATAGTGTAGGTTTGTTAGGGTTATCCTAAGGGATTGTAAAATTTTCTTGTTTGACCGAATGAAGTTTGGGACAAGGAGGAAGTGAGTCTTCCTTTGTACACAAGATTGATTGTATTTCATCAATTTGAAGAAACTTGTTTTGTGAATTGATCTTTGAGCTTAAGAGGAGCTTGGTAGTCAATTGGTTTGCAATTCTTCTCTTTTTATTTATTTATCATCATGTGATCCTTAAATTGCATATTTCTTCTACTTCTCTCAAGTGATATTACTCCTTTATTGATTGATTGATTCTGTGATCATTTAAAAAAAAAATGGGTAAATTTCGTATTGAACAAAAAGTGCCCATAACCTGGTTAGTTTTTTTAATCAACCTAATTCACCCCCCCTCTTAGGTTGTCTTCGGACCTAACAGAATGTCTTAAGATAAATTAACTGTCTTTACATTCTATTTTGTGGATACCAATGATAGAAGCGTTTCCCAAATATCATGATTGTGAAAAACTCTCATATTATTACTCCCACTACCCTTGATGTATATTAATTTACTAGAAAAATTCTTTTAAAATCAAATGAAGAATAAATTAATATACTATTGAGGAGCAGCAATGTGATTTAAATTGCAGTCTCTATAAGTGTACTATGGTAACACATGTGTATGCCTAATTATCAAGAGTCATGTTAAAAACATTCATTTTCATATTTATCTAATGTAGCTTTAATAGTGAGTTACTAGTGATAAAATCTCTCAAAATTTAGTAGAAATTTTGTGGTAGTTTGTGACATTATTCTTGACTATGGAGATTTCTCCTTTTGTACTTATGAAAACAGTAGACAGTTCATTCTTAAACTCTTGTAGGTATACAACACAATAACTAGAGAACTTCAATTTCCTATAGAGAACATTTTTCCTCCCATTGTATCAAAGATAACTTGACTAGTGGGTTCAATGTGGATTTGCTTTCATGTGTTTATTTGGTAAGGAGTTTTTCAATTGATTTCTTATCTAAAATAATATAAATAATTTTTTGAAGAAAAGCTATCAATTTTCCATATTCAAAGGAGTCAAATATGAATCCCTACTCTTTCAAACTCCATTCTAGAGTCTAAACACTCCCACTTATTTCATGTTCGTAAGAAATTTAAATCTCCAGTTCTAATAATTCTTGAAGTATGTAAGAATATAAAATTCTTGGAGTTAGCAAGATAGCCTGGTTTCTTTAGTCCAGCTTCTTTATGTGTCAGTTGATTACCCTCACAAAACTGAACATAATATCTTAAATTTGGTTTCCATCCATACTATAATCAAAGTGGTGTTTTAACAACATTGGAGGAAATTGTTTAAGTATATACTTCAGTTCCAAAGCATTACTCACAAGATATAAAGATTGCCAATATGTTATATCCACAAATATCTCATTATTTCCTTGAGGTACATCATTTGGATTTAACTAATTAAGCATTGCTTTTGCTTATTAGCAATGCTTCCTCATTAAGGAAATTTATAAGATGAGCACGTGTAGGATAGCCTCTTTTTTAGTGTGCCTTCATTTTATTTTCTGTCCCTCAAATTTCAAATTTTCTTTCTCGTTTGAACACTTGCAAAGGTATCAAACATTGATCTTTTATAAAATGCAAAAGAAGCTTTATATTTGATGAATAGTTACCTAACAATGAGATAAATATCTCTCACCAATCATACAAGGATAGAAAATAATTCACAAAATTTTAGTATTATAATAAAACTCTTATATCATCTATAATGGTTGAGTAGTATGCTTTACTTATACAGTCTAGTTAAAATATCATAGTTAATAAATTTAAAATCTTTAAAGATTTATGATTTATCTATTTTTTATTTTTCTTATAGAGATATATCTCAATCTCCTATGCCAAAATTTAAGGAGTTTCTCTTAGTGATAAACATATTTGGTGCCAAGATAACTATTATGATCAAATGTAGTATATTGCTCAATTCAAAGGATGGTACTGGAAATTTTAGAATTAATAACTTTACTATTTTCAAAATCTACTACTGGATAATCAGGTTTATAATCATACCCAATAGTAATTAATTTGAAAATAGAAATTTTAAAGTAATAAGAAAATAATGCTTTAGAAAAACAAATTTTCTTGAAATGAGGTATAATACATCACTTATCTTAATGTGAACATTTTTAGTTTTTACAAAGAAATTTTTGTTCACTTTCCATATAATCAAAAACTTATTATACTGATAACATGAATTGTTAGATTTTAGCCAATTTGCCAAATATATCACAATTTATAACACTCAACAATTGAGATTTTCTTTTGAGGTACTTTCTCTCAAGGTAAAGTATCAAATATCATTCTCTTACAATTAACATTAATCTTTATTGTTGTTTTGACTTAATAAGAACAAAATTACCTTTCTTTGCATTTCTTCTTTTATGAAGGTTAAGTTTCTCTTATTTCTTATCCTCTTTATCATTTCTTAATACACAGGGTTAAAACAAGTGATTAACCATATATCTTTATGTGTATTATAAAGGTTTGAATGGCTAAGAAATTCTTTATGAAAGAATCAAGAATGAAATGTTACAGAAATAATTCAATCTCAATTTAATAGGACTTTAATTCATGATATAGCAAAATTCTTATCTTTTCCAAAATGAGTTAAAATACATTTCAATAGTTAAGTGTCACAAAAGAAAGCCTTCTGATGGTGCTGGTTAAAACTAGCAACAATTTCTTTATTGCTTTCATGCAAGATTTAACTATAAATAATTAGAGTTTGAACCCTATTTTATGTGAATATGAGACGAGATGAGCAAAACATTAGATTACTCCTAATTCCTATACTCAACCTCTATATTAGCAAATATATCCAAATTATGAGAATGGTTTGGTTATTCTCATAAAATCTAATTCAAAACTTGCACCCAAAATAGAAGGAGAATGAATATAAAAATCAAGCTAATAAGAATCATAAAATCATTGGAATGAAACACTAAATTAACAATCATAAAAATGCTATAAAGTTTGTACCTTGATTTTGAATCAACCTTATATCAATTCAAATATGCATAGAATTTACTTTCCTCAATCATAAGACTAGTAATCTAAAACAATAAATTAAAGAAATAATTCATACCCATAGGCATAGAAATATCTCTTAATTTACTATCTAATTTACCATCTTATGTCAATTAATCTCACCAAAATAATTACCTCCATGTGGGGTTGGATAACTATTTTACTTTGTGACTTTTGTTTGCAGCATTTTTTTTTTAAATTTTGATTAGTTATAGCTGTAAATTTTTTTTGGTTCGTTATTTGTATGATATATGGCGACAATATATGATTTTCCAGGACACAAGATGAAGGTTCCTCACTCAGTTTAAACAGAGTAAGAAATAGAATATCTATCCATCTAACTTTTAATGCATGACTTTAATTTTTTGTTTAACACCTAAACAAACATTTTATTTTATTCAATTTTATATTGTTACTATTATTTTTTCTACTAAGGTATGCTTTAAGGCTATAGCAATATACGAAATATAATATTTGCCCATCTTCGAGAAACTTCAAGATACAGAGGGCTTGAAGTTTAGACTTAACTTCTTTTCTCTAAGCAATTATCAAACCTAATTTGCTTTTTTTGGGCCTGAATTTGTTCTTGCTATCCCTAAAAAAGTTTGAAAGTGCTACCCTCCTATAAGTATTCCAGGTAATAAAACTAATAGAGTAGTTTATTGGTGATTATGTAAGTTGTAGGTCACAAATTTTGGCACCTAGTTTCCTGATTAAGGTATCCTCTTTTATTCATGTTTAATTTAGTTGCCGAGAAAACAGTTAATGACTTACTATATATTTTGACTTTTGAATTATGGCATTTGGCTTAACATTCTAGATTTTTAATATTCAAGTTAATGCCTTTTCCTGTTTGATTATTCTTCCTTTAGGTTTCAAGCTTTTATTTATACCAACTCCGTGACTTCATTTGCTTGAAGTACTTATCAATTGTTATTTGATGCTCTACATGCTTTTGTTCTTATGGATTTTGATTGTCTATACTAAAATATGAATTTAGTTGTGGTCTATGTTAATGAAGTTCGTCTATTGAGTTGATGAGCACTGTTTTCGGTGTTTGGTTTTTAATTTAATTTCTCCTTCTTCAACCAAAATAGTTTTGCTGGTTTGATAATACAACACAAAATCAATGTTAGGTCACTTAGATATGCAATGCGCCTGGTAAATTTGCTTTTCCTATTCAACTACTTAGGAACACACTTTTTATTCTTGATACACTTTGAAAATCATTACCATTTATGAGTTTGATTATCCAATTACTTATTTTCCAACCTACAGTTAGTGTCAGATGCCATCATGAAGATGGCTTAAAACAAGAACTACGATCAAACACAATTCATGTTTGCTTAAGATTTTGATTTTTAGTCACTTCTTTTCAGTAAATTTCAAATAGATAATCTTGCTATTGTTTGACAAAATTTGATACTTCGGGCATTTACTTACAGATATATTATGTTATGCATGTCATTTATGATTGACTTTAGTGTAAGAGTTCTCTAATTCTATGCCTATGTAATTTTTGGATTGCTAATAGATTTTACATTCATATGTTCTCAAGCTGTCTTGACTATTTAACATGTCATTAAAGCATTAACTAGGAATGGTTAAGCACTTCATTGGGGTTGGACAGTCATTTGTAGTTGAAAATGATGAGACTCACTCGGATTGAATAGAGATGGCCTCAATGAAAATCCAATTTAGATTCTTCCACCATTTTCCTGCTGAAGTGATAGAAGCCTATGCTTTCAATTATTGAAAACTTTTTTAGCTGATTGGTTCTCATAGATTGATCTTCCTTTAAAGCACCATTATTTTTTGTTGCCCTTGAGTCTATCTTTCTAATTGTTTTGATTATCGTTGCCTTATTTTTTTTACAGGTCATGATAGGTAGGTTTGGTTCAATTCTAATTCTTTGTTACACCTTTCTTTCCTTAGATATAGTTTTGAAATTTAGTTCTTCATTAAGGTGTATCATCTTTGCCCACTTTGGTATGCATTCCCCTTTCCCTTTTCTCCATCGTATATTCTCCCACTTCCCTTTCATAGTAAAAATTAGTAATTTTACTATTGGTCTTGCTTATTTTGTGTTATCACATTTACAGTTTGTTTGCTCCACTCCTGTTAGTATTTGCCATGTGCTTGTTCTGGGTATAATTTGTTTGTTTTTGGGTCTTCTATTATAAACTTGCTGATTTTTTTCTATTTTATGTGCATTATTTTCATCTTCATCTTGGATTAGAAGGTTTGAAGGATCAAACTACAATTTTTTCTAAAAGGTTAATTTTTAACTTGAACTCATTCTCTCAACTGCCAAAGGGTGCAATTCTTGCTTATGTCTTTCCTCTAATTTTTATTTTGCGGTGGTATAACGAGAGAGATAATATTTCTGTCACTTTTTATAAGAACTTCAAGCTTGTAATTTGCCAACGTAACAATTCAGTTGCACTAATGGAGCACTCCATTGTCTTCCAAAATGAGAAATCATTCTTTTATTAAGATACAATAGAAATCATGTTCTTTTACTTCTTTGGGGGTTTTTTTGCTCACAAATTTATAGGCAATATAGACACTGTAGTTGTCTTTGTTTAAGCTAGAAACATTATCCAAGTAATTTGTTTACAAGTGCTTTGGCTCATGGATTTTGGTTTGAGATTCTGAGTCCTACCAGCAAAGATGAGTCCTTCAACCTAACAACAAAAAATGTCCATGAAACAATTGCTAAGTCCTTCGATACTATACAAAAAAAATCCTCATCAGAAGCTGCAGCGAATAGGAGCTTGGCTTTTGAAATTGCAGACCCTAAAACTATTGCACCATTTGCTGAGAAAACAGGTCATCCAATCTCTCCATTGACTATTGAGGAGGATTCCACTGAAAACAGGAATCCAGCCTCTCCTAAATCTACTGAGATAAGCCCTCTGAAGAAAAAGCGTGAAGCTCTGATATGCACTACTGAATTTCTAGACTACTGTCCTTTTGGCATCACATTTTAGGATCCATTAAGATTCATTCTGTCATTAGAACTTAATGGATCCTAATATATGATATTATATAACTATCAAGAAATATGAATTAAGCAATCAGCATGCTACCTTATCTTTGTTTAGGACAAGACTGCATTAGAAGGTACATAGTTGCTTCTAGATTTACTTGATAGTCACATAAATGACAATTCTGTTATTAAGCTATACTTATGTTAATTATGTCTTTGTTATGTGATTAGGAATGATATGTGAGCTTATTGATAATGCCGTCTTTAGACCGTATAACATGAAATTTGTAGTAAGAGGGACATGAGTAAGGGCATTTTGGAGGGACAATTCCCCTAGTACTAAATAGAAATTTCTCGGCTATTTATTTTGCCAACAAAACCGACAACATTTATTCACTATCAACACCAGTCACTTTCGATTTAAAAAAAAAAAAAAAACACCAGTCACAGTTGTATTAGCACATCATAGCCGCTTCTTCAAAGGAGTTGGTTCTTCTGACTTAGTTGTCGTAGACAGAAACATTAGGCCTTGGCTCAAAGTCTTTCGCGAAAGCTTTGTCAGTATTATCCCCATAGGCAGAAACATTAGGTCTTGGCTCGAAATCCTTCACGAAAGATTTGTCAGTGTTATCCCCATAGGCAGAAACATTAGGCCTTGGCTCAAAGTCTTTCATGAAAGATTTTTCCTCCTTCAGTTTAGCATCATCTCCGTAGGCGGATACGTTGGGCCTTGGTTCAAAGTCTTTAACGAAGGACTTCTTGTTTGTTGCTGCTACAGAATGTTTCTTCATTGTGTCGCAATCACTAGTGATTTTCTTCTTGTTGGAGAGGGCCGAAGCTACATGGATAAGCTGCTCAATTGCTTCGAGCAAAGCCTGTTCATTTCTAGCGGCAACCCCTTGCCAGTACTCTCCAGGGTCTTTTCTTGCTTCTGTGAAGCCGGCAAACTGCAAGAATGTTCAAAAGTTACGAGTAAATTTAGATATTATTAGCTCATATCTCGATTCTTGTATCTTAATCACTTTTTAGTTTCAATTGATCTAATCTTTTAAGGCAAATTATACTTTACCCCCTGTGATTTAGTATTTTATTACATAAAACCCTATAATTTTTAAAACTATATATAACCCCCCATGATTTGGATTAAAGTATCAAAGTGACGGAATTTGCAATTCATAACAGAATCAGTTAAAATATTAAAAATACCCCTATATAAAGTTAAAATTTATTTATTAACTATAGGGAGTTATGTATATATATTGAAAATCATAAGAAGATTATATGATAAAACACTAAATCATAAAAGGGTTATATGATAAAATATAAAACTATACGAAATTAAAGTGTCGTGCATATTATATTTATATATTTTGATTACTTAAGCCATTTTAGTCTTTAATAACGATAATTTTGATATTTTCATAGGATCCGTTATAGATGATCATTTTTGTTACTTTAATACTTTAATCTAAATATAGTTTTTAAAATTAGAGGAAAATTATGTGAAAATTAGATACATCATAACGAGGTAAAGTATGATTTGCCCAATCTTTTAATCAACTGGCTTCACAATCTGAGTACTCCATCTAGGATTGACTCGAAACGGTATTGGGATATTCACCAATGTTTTAAAAAGCAAGAGCTGTAAGGTAAGGCGTTTTATGTTCATCTAAATGGGGCGAAACCCTCGAGGTATTGTGATTTATTAACATTTAATACTATAAAAAATATAGTCTAACAAGTAAAATTATAAGACAACAAGCACAACTACAACTTATAGATTAGCTATCTAAAGTCATTTTAGTTGAAAATAATTATATCTTAGCATCAATAGAAAGGAAAAAAAAAATAGGAAACAAAGTCATAAATGCTTCTACTTTTTATTTTCCCCAAATAATTCCCTAAAACAGAAAATAATTTGAATCTTTCTTCAGGGTTACTAGGCAATATACAAGAGTAAGGACATGAAACAAAGATAGGAATAAATAATACCAAAATCAAAGTTGAAACTTTAAAAAAAAAAAAAAAAGAGAGAGAGAGAGAAATAAAACGCCCAAAACTCCTAAACACCCCTCATTCGACCCACTCTACGATGCATACGCCCATTGAATGGGTTTTTGGAGCTAGCCTCATCCAGGACTCGGCCGGAAATGCCTTTTAATGCATTGGTTATTCACAAAATGAATTTCATCAAAAAGAAATTCCAGCAAACTTGGGAGGGCCTTTCAAAAACCAGTCTGCACCCTATATAACGTTGGATTTGTTCTGGCTAATGAGAATAAAATATAAATCCAAACAAGGAGGAACGATCTACAATCCACAAGAATGTAGAAGTGGTTGAAGTTTTTATGAGGATCAAGGAAGAGAAGAAGGTTGATTAGTTAAGCTTCTCACCAGGGCCAGTGAGAAGAGTGCAATGAATGCTAAAGTTGAAGCCATCTCCAATAGCCTTCAGAGTCGAATCATACCCCAAAGTCTTGCAGCCACAGGCTACTTATAAAGAGAGAAATTGCTGTGATGAATTTTTAAGCTTTGCTTTTTTTTTTTTTTGGATTTAATTGATGAACAAGTTTCATTATGAATCACGTGGGACGTCAATCAATCACAAATAATGATATGGAAATACGGCCAAAACATATTTGCAGTGCTGGGTCCATATAAGGATAACCAGATAATTTCCCAAGTCATTTTCCTTGAAGTTTTGGGACAAGCTATGTTAGATACTTCACTCAACCAGACAATGAAGACACTCATGCCATGTCAGTGTTTAAAATTTGCTTAAAGGCAGACACTTGTATTATCTTTGCACGGGCTCAGCAGCCTATGCACAGGAGATGAATTTATGTCACGTCAGTTTTTTCTTGTTAACATATGCTCTTTATTGTTTATCCATCACGTCAGTTTTTTCTTGTTAACATATGCTCTTTTTTGTTTATCCATCACATGAACATAATCATTGTATGCTTCTCTTTATATATCGTCTCAATTTAATTTTAATTTTTTAAAAAATAAACAGATCTAGATCTATACGTAACCCTCGTGATGTCACCCCCAAAAGAACTTTCTATGGAGCTCCACTCGGATACGAACTTGATGAATATTCTCTTCATCCCAATTATTTAATATGTTTCCGGAATTTAACTTTTAAAAAATAGTAGTTTAATTATGATGTTTGTGTTTTTCTTTTCAATTTTATTCTCACAAATTCAAAATTAAAATTTAAATAATAATATGCATATGATTAAAAAGAAGGATTATATTGAAAAGAGAAACTAAAAGGTGTTTTGACATTTTCAACTGCACAAATGTTTTGAAACATTTCAAAATAGAAAATATGACACTTTTAATAGGATGGAGAGAGTGCTAATTTGCAAATAGGGTGGTTATTCAAATTGTCAACTTTGCATTAATTAAGCGGACCAAGCTGACACCCAAAAAACCATTTTGCTAGATTAGTTTGGCTTGTTCAAGTTGACTTCATTTGATTTGACTGCTTGAGAGTTTTCAGATATTGAAGTAATTAAGGTAAGTGATTAATCTAATGGAGGCTCGACTACTAGGATTTGATATTAGCCACCAGAAAGATGAATGTCCAGTTCCTACTCCATAATTCATTAGTGACCTCCATGATAGCCCTGCTAGTATTAACTGCATAGAACTTTTTTCCCCAATGGCTCCGTTTGGATTAGCTGTTTTTGGGGTTGTTTTTCAAAAACAGCACTGTAGCATTTCGTTTTTGAAATACAAGTCCGTTTGGATTAATTGTTTTTTAGGTTATTTTTCAAAAACTATATGAAAAACTTTTACTGTAGATGTTTTTTGGATTATTTTTAGAGGTATTTTTAAAACATATTTTTGGGTATTTTTATAATTTTATTTTTACATACATTTATGCATTTATAATACATTTATAAATATTTATAAATAAATATATTTATATATTCGCTAAAAATTATATAAATGTATTATAAATATATTTATAAATGTATAAGTGTATATTATTATAAATGTATAAATTATAAATTATAAATTTTATATTTTTATATAAATATACATTTATGGATTTACAATACATTTATAAATATTTATAAATAAATATATTTATATAAAAATATAAAAATATATTATAAATTTATTATATTATATATAATACATAATATAAATAAATTTATAAATGTATAAGTGTATATTATTGTAAATTTATAAATTATAAATTATAAATGAATATTACATAAATGTATAAATTCTAAATTATATATTTTTATATAAATATACATTTATAAATATTTATAAATAAATATATTTATGTATTTATATAAAAATATATAAATGTATTATATTACATATAATACATATTATAAATATATTTATAAATGTAAAAGTGTATATTATTATAAATGTATAAATTACAAATGAATATTATATAAATGTATAAATTATAATTTTATTAATATATATTAATATTATGTATAAATGTAAAATTAATATTATGTATATTAATTCAAATGTATTATATTATGTATAATACATAATATAAATGTATATTATAAATATACATTAATATATATTATGTATAAATGTACATTTATATAAATGTATAATATATATTATATTATATATAATTTATATAATATATAATATTCATATAAATATATTATAAATATGTAAAAATATTTTTTAAGTAAAATAAAATATTTATAATATGTAAAAATAAATATATAAATATTTAATATATATATAATATACATTAATATTAATTATAAATATTATAATATTATAAATATGGTGTTTATATAATATTTCAATTTGTAATATTTATTGTATATTTCATTATATAAATATTCATATAATATATAATATATAATTTTCAATTTGTATAATATACATAATATTGTATATATATAATATAATATACATAATATAATATATTATACATAATATACATTATTACATTATTACATATTATGTATATTATATATTATACCTAACATTATTAGACATTATTATACACATTAATGTACATAATAATATTATACATTAATAATGTGTATATTATAATATAATGTACATAATATATTATGTATAAATATTTACACATTTATGTATACAATATTACATATTATGTATATTATAATATATTATGTATAATATTATTGTATATAAATATTTATATAATATATAATATATAAAATTTTCAATTTGTATATTTCAATTTATATTAATATAATATATATATATATAATATACATAATTGAAATATACATATGTAGTTGTTTTTGATATAATGTTTGGATATCGTGTTTTTGGAGTTGTTTTGGAAATATACATTTACTGTAGCATTTGGAATGTGAAAAACAGTTTTTCAAAAACAGCCCAAAAAACAAGGATCCAAACAAGGGTGAATACTTGCACGTCTTATCCATCCCAGCAAAAGAAATCTCTCCCATATCCAATCCTTTCAGAATCTCTGATCTGATGTGCTTTTAAAAAGAAAATTAGAGGAGAAGTGAGAGAGTTTAAGAAAATTTGCCTTACTAGTATCAACTGCGTGCTCCCTTCATCCCAATTACTTAGTCATGTTTTAGAAATTCAGCTTTTTAACAATAGTAGTTTGATTGTAATGTTTGTACTTCTCTTTTCAATTTTATCTCTAAAATTCAAAATTTAAATATAAATAGTAATATTTATATGATTAGAAAGAAGGGTTATATTGAAAAAAGAAACTAAAAAATATTTTGACATTTTTAACATAGCAAATATTTTGGAACATCGCAAAATGAAAAGTATGACACTTTCAACAAAACGAAGAGAGTATAATTTTTTCCCCCTAGCAGTACTTGCACGTCTTATCCATACCAGCAAAAGAAATTTATCCCATATCCAATTCTTTCGGAATCTCTGATCTGATGTGATTTTTAAAAAGAAAATTAGAGGAGAAGGGAGTGAGTTTAAGAAAATTTGGCAATTAATGGAGAGGAGAGAGCAGAAATGTCTGAAAAGTGGGACTCGGCATATGACGTACGGTCATAGAGTGGTTGCATGGTTCTTTTTTTCTGCTTTTGATATAGCCATGCTTCTCTCTTTTTGCTTCCAGGATGCAGCAAAAGAAGTGCTTTTCATATTCTCATTTGAGTTCCAGGACACAAAAGAATTGTTACACAAAACAAATTCTCAGACAAAATGCACATGAAGGACGACCATGGTTTGATAACGAAGTCGTTGGCGTTTTATACTACATTTCTGAAAAAGCCGAATTTCTTTCTGCATATTAAATGGATGAACCTGTTTAAGATTTAAACAGAACATTACAAAGCAAAACCTTTTGTAAAGGTTTTATTGAAGCCCAAAGTATGCGATTGAGCCCATGTACAAGAAATGCGACAGCTTTGTGAAGTAAAATTAGCCCATTTACAACAAAACTAATCTTTTATTAAGCCCGAAAGCAAGTGCCCAACAAGGAGGACATCTCACCATATTTCGAAAACCTACCTAATGCGAAAGTTTCTTAGTAACTTTTCAATTTGAGAATCCATTCAGAATAAGAAATTTTCCATTTGAAAAGCGCGTCACAAGATTGTACAAAATATCTAGACATGTTTGGTAGGGTTATGTAGGACGAGTTTTGTGATATGTCAAATAAATCATGTCTATCAACAAGTTACTAGTGTTTACTCTAGGTTTGGAGCTATCCTATCCTCTCGTTTGATACATAGGAATGCCCATAATGGAAAGTCTTTATCACTCAATATATCTCCAGCTAGAATGAAAGGGAAAATTTTTTATTACTTCACAGTTTGGTAGACAAGTCAGAATAGAATATTTATTCAGTTGGTAAGATGTTGGAATGGAACATAGTAAATACAAATTTGACTTCTTTCCCTCGATTAGTTATAGGAAATAATATATTTTAGCACCTTTTGTTTTATTTGTTCTACATTGGTATATGTCTATTTACATGAAATTTTGACAATTTTTACTTTAAGAATTGTAATACTTGATTTGCTTTAACATTTAGATTTTTATGTTAGAGGTTTGCATCTTCTAACAAACATAATTAGCAATGTGAATTGATTACATAAACTCAAATAATTATAATTTACTTTTTAATAAGAAAATTCTTGCACAATTGTTTCAAAGTTAAAGAATTAAGTATCTTAAACCATTTTTGTCCAGGTAAAAAAGAAAAAAATTATTTTAAACACAAGAAAATTATTTGTTATGAAAATTAATTCAAATATCAATTAAGTTTATAAATACATTAAGATATGGTCATATAAGGATAAACTCAACATCCTGCTAATTTGTCATTCTAGAATGAAGGTAAAAAGAGCTTTCCCAAGGTTTTTTTTTTGAGGAATGGAATTCCAAGAAAAAGTTGAAATGAACATTAATGGGAGAAGAGCTTTCCCATTTAAATGATCAATACCAAATGTTGGAATAGAATGGACAAATTGAAAAGACCTTTTCTTTTTATGACACTCCTACACACCAAATGAGACGTAAGTTCATAACTTGGCTTTATTCATTCAAGCAAGACTAAGGTAAGTGGTAATTGCTGCTCTCTATAAACTTTTGAAAATAAATTTATGAAAATCCATTTATTTACAACTATATTTTTATTTGAATAAGAGGTATGTTTGCTTGTGTTCTATGTTTGCAAAATTATGGTATAATGAATGAGCGGCATGGTTTTTTGACTTTATTACGACGACAAATGCTTTGCTAGTAGACGGGGATTGTTCTCTAAGCTAACCCCATGTTTCAAGTAAGTCAAGTGTTAATTATGATGCGCTGACTGTTCTCTTAAATGGGATTTGATCTGTAGATTGAGTACTCGAACCCATCTGAATCATGGGCTTGTTTTATGAGTCGTAAATCAAGATTAAATGTCTCTTTTGTGCTACATGTTTATCCAGGTATGATGACGACTATCATGTAATGTTCATGTGTTTTATGCCACTAATTTGTCAACTAATAACTAATTAGTTTTAAGTATTCGTGAGAAATGATTTCAATAAAAGTTTATGCATGAGACTTGCATAACCAATTTGAAATGTATTAATGTATTTACTGGTTGCAAGATCTAGCAGGGGTATTGAATGCCGCTTACTATGTGTGTTGCAACACTCCCGTTAGTTTTTTTTTTTTAATGAGTTGGTCTTATATACATTTATTATCACAGTTAGATATATAACACATGTACAAATTTTGATTTTTAAATTCAAATTTAGATTATGTATTATGAATTTAATAGTAAAAGTGTATATACTATCAATAAATAGACGATTAATCCTTTTTTATTTAATTTTATATACACTGGCACTATATACACTATCATGATTGAATGTATAATATATATACAAAATTTTGGTTTCAAATTCAAATTTAAATTATGTGTCATACATCTAATAGTGAAAGTATATACACTATTAGTATATAGAAAATAATTTTTTTTGAATTAATCTTAAATACACTAATAGTGTATATATTATCACAGTTTGATGCATGACATAAATGCAAAATTTGGATTTTAAATTCAAATTTAGATTATATGTCATGCATCTAAAATACCTTAAATTACACCTAATCCTAATAGCATTGTATGTTCAGAAACTCCCAAGGTATGACACAAAAATCAATCAAATCGAAAAATAATTTTTGAAAATAGTGCACAACAATGGATCCACTTTATTTGATGCGTTAGAAGCAGAAGAAACAAGGTTGGGCAAATTATCTAGTTGTATTATTTTCTATTTCTTTTAGGGTTAATCACAAAAAATGCTTCTCAGGTATTGTCAGATTTGTAATTTATCCCGCCTAACTTTATTGTTTCTCACTTAACCCCACAAGAGACGAAATTACAAGTGTGTTATGCTAAGCTTGTGTTTAACATTTTTCTTCTTTCTTTCTCAATTAATCTTAAATAGTGATCAAATTTTGATTACTCTACTTCATAGTGATAAAGTACCAAACAAGAGAAGTAGTTTATTAGGAAATACATTAATAATTGATTATTGACAAATGTTAAAGAAAATAATCTAATATACAAAAATCTATTATAGGAAAAAAAAGATGTCCGAATAATCTGCATATGGGAGTGATCGTAAAAAATGAATAATTTATTTCAATTGTCAAATTATAAGGATATAGAATACAATTTTTTCTTTAATTTCTTAGATTGGAAAATGGATAAAATCAATTAGAATATAGTGAATTAGTAATTTACTAATTATATAAAATGCATCCTTAAAATTGATTATTAGTCCACTAATTACAAAATATATTTTGCTCTATGATTAATAAATTACCAATCATTTATATTCTAACTAATTTCATCCATTTTTTGAATTTAAGAAATTAAAAGAATATTTTTATTCCTATATGTTTATAATTAGACAATTCAAAATATTTGACTCATTTTTTATGATCATATTTACATGATAATTATTTGAACACCTTTTAGTTCTTTTCAATCTAATAGATTTTTGCTTATTAGATTATTCTCTTTACCATTTTTTTAAAAGTAATCAAAATTTAATACATTTCCTAATAGACCTATTTCTCTCTTCTGGTACTTAACCACCATGAATTATAGTGATCAAAATTTAATTGCAATTTAAGATCAATTGAGAAAAGAAAGAACAACGAGAAAAATAAAGTGTATAATAGAGGGGTAGTTTTGTCTCTTAGGAAATTTAGTGAGAAAAAATAAACTTTAGAGTGTAACCTATAAATATGACTATACCTGTAATACCCATTAATTTTTCATAATCATTAATTGGTAATAATCCTTATAACAGTAAAAATAAATAAAAGATAAATAGTAAATATAAGGGAAGTTATTTGGGGTAATGAGATATTAAGGGAGAGATAAGATGGTGATCCACTAAAAAACTTCCAACTAGTTCACATACTTTGTAGTGGGTTAGTAGTTGGAGAGGAAGTTGTTAGGTAGTTACAAGTGTTATCACTATTTATTTGATCAATTAAGAGGGAACGCTATTTTACTTCTTCTTTTCCTTATCCCATTAGAAAAAAAAAACTCCCTGAAGTTATCAGAGAAGAAGAAAATGACATTGGTGTTCATCAAGCGGGCATTTAATTGGGAAAGTCAACTTCAAATACTTAAACCAATAAGTTTTCCAACATATATTTAATCTCTTCTTTTAAGTTTTGTTAATTTCAAGTATTATTTTGATGGTTTTAACATACATGTATATAAAAATATATATTTATTTTAGCATGAAGATTAGAGAGATTCATGTCTGATTAGGAAAACAAGGTTATCTTTGGATAAATTATGTGGATGATTAAGACTTGGATGGAATGAAGTGATAAAAGGAATGAAATTAACCTTTCATAAGTTATATATCATGTGACTAGAAGTGCAGGGGAAAAAATTTGGAGAATGGCTAGTGATTTCAACCACTAGCAATGAAGGAGGAAGTTGCGAGGATGATGATGATGTTGGTGATGAATTTAGGGATTAAGGTTTTGAAATTTAGGGTTTCATATGGAAGAGAAATTTTCTAAAAATGGGAAGAAGGAGATGATCGGTTTACATATGATGGCTAATGGATTCAACTACCAGCCATGAAGGAGGAAGTTGCGAGTAATAACTAGAAGAGGAGGCTAAGAATAAGAGGCCAAGACCTAAAAGCAAACTTATTGTGTCGGTAATGCTAAAGTCAGGTAGATGATCCCGCTTAGTGAAGAAGAGTCATGGACCATCTCCAAAAACAACTACGAGAAAGATCTTTCCTCAGTGTAAGACTTGTGGTAAGATGCATTTAGGAGAATGTCAACTTAGAATCGAGGTGTGTTTTGAATTGGACAGCAGGGACATAAGGCTATAGATTACCCATACAAGAAGGTAGGAGAAGATAAGGGTAGCAATCTAGTTAGTAACAAAGCTAAGGTGAATGCGAGGGTGCATGCCATGACTAATTTTAAGGTAAAGACGTCTAGCGACGTAGTCACAAATACACTTCTGGTAAATTCTATGTCAGCGTATGTGTTATTTGATTGTGGTGCTAGTCATTCATTTATTGCAAGAAAATTTGCTAAACATCTATGTATGCACCCTGAATGGATGGACAACACCTACTAAGTGGCTGCTCTAAGTGACAAGATATTAGTACCTCATATTAAATATCTAACTATATTGTGGAATTGAATGATGGGAAATTAGAAGCAAGCCTAGTGCAAATAAATGTGAGTAATTTTGATGTCATCCTAGGAATGGATTAGCTATCTAGGTACTATGCACATTTTGATTGTAGAGGGAAGAATGTGCTTTTTGTGAACCCTCACCAAGGAAGTTTCTCATATCAAGGGAACACTAGTATAAGAAAGATGCATAGGATGGTACTTATATTTGCGATGTAGGGTTATAGGGCACTAAGAAAAGGATGCGAGGCATATTTAACTTATGTGGTAGATGCCGAGAAAGAGAAAAAGCAATTAAAAAGATTCTTGTAGTGAAAGACTTCCCTGATGTGTTTCCAGATGATCTTTCCGACTTACCTCTAGACAGGGAGACAGAGTTTGAAATTAATATTGATCCAGAAGTAGCCCGATATCTAAGGCTCCCAATAGAATAGCTCCTGTTGAGTTAAAAAAACTCAAGGAGAAATTGTAGGAATTATTAGATAAGAAATTCATTAGATCTGGTGTTTCTCCATGGGGCACAGCAGTGCTTTTTGTTAAGAAGGATGGTAGTTTGAGCTTATGCATTGATTATAAAGAATTGAATCGATTTACTATAAAAAAATAAACACCTCATTCCTAGATTGATTACCTTTTTTATCCAGGAACAAAGGTATTATCTAAGATAAATTTGAGGTTTGGATACTATCAATTAAAGATTAAAGCTGTTAAGCATAAGATATGGGCATTATGAGTTTTTGGTCATGCCCTTTGAGGTAACCAATGCCCTTGAGGCCTTTATGGATTTAATAAATAGGGTGTTCAAACCACAATTAGACCGCTTTATGGTAGTATTCATTGATGATGTTTTGGCGTATTCCCTGAATGAAGAAACCCACGCCATGCACCTTAGAGAACTTTTAAAGATCCTAAGAAAGGAAAATTATATACAATGTTTTGTATGTGTGAATTTTGGTTGAAGAGTGTGGCTTTCTTAGAACATGTTATACTAGCTAAAGGTATGTACATTGATCCAAAGAAAATAGAGGTAACTGTAAATTAGTCACGACCCATTAATATAATGGAGGTAAGAAGTTTCTTAGGGTTACCTGGCTATTATCTAAAGTTTGTAGAAGGATTCTCTACCATTACTACATCCTTTACTAAGTTGACTAAAAAGAGGGCAAAATTTGAGTATACAAGTAAATGCGAGGTCGGTTTTTAGAAGTTAAAGGAGAAGTTAGTATCAGCCCCAGTGCTTATCTTACTATTAGGGACTAAAAGATTTGTAATTTATAATGATGCCTCAAAAAGCGATCTAAGGTATGTTTCAATGCAAAATAGGAAGTGATAGCATATGAACATGAAGTTTTCACCATTAAAATCCATAGAAATGCAATTTTTGCCACTTAAACTTAAAAATGTATATTTTTACCAAAACCCTAGTTAATTAGTTATAAAACTAAATAAAGCACACCAAAACTAACTAATAAAACACACGAAAAACACGTAAAATATACTCTTATCACTTCCTGTCAATTGAAATCTATGAACAGAATTATCCAATGCATGACTTGGAGTTAGTTGCAAAAATTTTTGCCATGATAGTATGAAGGCATTTTTAATATGTCGTACAATGTGAAGTTTACATCAATCATTAAAGTCTCAAATATCTGTTTACACAGAAAGAGTTGAATATAAAACAAAGAGGTGATTGGAGTTGATTAAAGATTATAATCTAATGATTAGTTACCAATTAGGTAAAGTAAATAAGGTGGCAGATTCTCTTAGTAAGAAGTCTAATACTTTCAGGGAGCTCTCGGTGGAGGAACAAATAGAAAATTTTGAATTAGAAATGGTAAAGTCCACTGCTGACGTGTTCGCTGCCTTAGTGCTTACATCAACCTTAATAGATAGGATTGAGGAAGCACAAAATTTGGATACCAAAGTTGCTAAAATTAAAGAAAAGATTAGAGTTCAATCTAGTGTTTTCAGACTCGGACCGGACCGATTGGTCGAACTAGAAACCGGCTAGGCATCCGGTCCAAGTCAGCACAAATCCCCAGAGGTTAAAAACTCAATCAAATCTGGTCAAGACTCGAGTTTGACCTGTGAACCTAGAGAACTGAATTAAACCTGATTTTTTTCTTTTCTACCTAAATTTTTTTAGAAAAACTTTGACTTAATCTTGACCGAGTAAAACTAAAGAAGGGGAAAGATACCAAAAAATTAGACAAACTGCAAACCCACAGAAACACTAGCTCCAGATTTTCGTCTTTTGTTTTTAATAGTTAATCCTAAGCAAACCAAATCCCTAATCACCATCACCGCTGCTCCTCTATTTTTCGTGCTTCTACCTCTAATCTCCACTATCGCGGCGTCACCAAATTCTTTGGACATCAAGGCTCAAGCAACGCGAGGTCGCAAAATCTCAATCTGGTACTTCTCTTCATTTTTTAATATGTTTGTGATGTTCAATTCCCAATCAAGTCCTTGTTTGTCAACTCCTTAGCTTCTATAAGATTCAAAAAAATGTAGTTAGAAACAAAATACTAAGTAATTTCAGTAATTCTTGGCAGAATACCATAGTTAGAGGGAGAAAAGTATTGAAATTTCCTGACCTGTATAATTTTTGTTGATTTAACGTCCCTTTGTCTATTTTTGTTGCTTGGATTCTTTTGGAGTTTTTCATATATTTGGATATTTGAAAAGCTGAGCATCTTCCTCCAATGGTTTACTGGGTGTATTTAATGTCCGTAGATTGGTTAGGAAGAGATTGTTTTTGTCTAGAACTTGGTACTAATGATCTTGTTTTAGATCGTTGTAATGTACGGATTAGCACTATAGATATATGCTGTGTAGGAGGAGTTAAATAATGGCATTGGAGCATTGCTTATTCTCTGGATTTATAATTTAAAATGGATAATATATAATAGCTGGCTAAGAAGAATGCATTCCTAATCCAAGCAACTTGACTTACAGATCAACTATCTCTTAAAAGGCAATACATCATGTTGTCAAAGTACTAATAAGATTATGATGAATAAACAATTTTTTAGTCAATTGAACATGAATTTGGATCTCTGGATTTTTGGTTATATTTTGTAGATTTGATTTGCAGAAAAAATGAATGGGTACACACTATATATATACATATATATATATGATGTTATCCGATTTGACCCTCGATTGAGCCTGATTGAATCCATTGACCCCTGACCTCTGAGCTCGGCTGTGTCGATGCCCGGTTCAAATATGAAAACATAGGTTTAATCCTTTGACGGGTTTGAATTGAAGGATGATCATAGTTTGTGGAACAATAGTAGGTTGTGTGTACCAAGAGATGAAGAACTAGAATGAGAAATATTGAAGGAGACACACAATTCAAGGTTCTCTATTTATCTTGGTGAGACTAAGTTCTACCGGAACTTAAAGAGAGACTATTGATAGAATGGGATGAAACGAGAAATAGCTGAGTATATGGCTAGATGTTTGGTGTGTCAGCAAGTGAAAACCAAGCATCAAAGACCTACCGACTTGTTACAACCTCCAGAAATTCCATAATGGAAGTGGGAGCATGTGACCATGGATTTTGTGATAAGTTTACCTTGAACAATTCGAATTAATCATTCTACCTTGGTTATAGTTGATCGATTAACAAAATCTACCCATTTTCTACCAATGCCAAATGGATTGGCAACGGAAAAGTTAGTGGAGTTGTATGTAGAGGGAATTTTTTTGTTTTCATGGTATTCTGGTAAGTATAGTATTGGATAGAGATTCAAGATTTACCTCAAGATTTTGGTCAACTCACCAATAGGGCATGGAAATTGATATGAGATTAAGCACCGCTTTCCATCTCCAAATAGATGGGCAGTTTGAGAGAACCATTCAAACATAAGAGGATATGTTACGAGCTTGTGCTTTGGATTTTTCTAATAGTTGGGACAAGCTGGTGAAGTTGATGGAATTCTCATATAACAATAGTTATCATAGTAGAATCGGTATGGCCTCGTTTGAGGCATTGTACATATGGAAGTGTAGATCCCTGTTGTATTGGGATGAAGTAGGTGATAAGCTTATCACCGGTCCGGATCTAGTGGAGAAAATCCTTGAGAAGGTCTAGGTTATTCAAGAAAGGTTGAAGGTAGTTCAAGACTGAAACAAGAGTTGGGCAGATTTAAAAAGTAGGCCATTAGATTTCAACTAGGAGAGAAAGTATATCAAAAGAGTTGGAACTCTAGCGTATCGATTGGCCCTTCCACCTGCATTGTCAAAAGTACATAACGCCTTCCATGTCTCACGATTGAGGAAATGCATGTCGAATCCAAGTTATATTCTAAAGGATCAACCCATTGAAGTAAAGGAGAATTTGTCAGTGGAGAAGGTTCCACTGAGAATCGTAGATCGCAAGGATGATGTTTTAAGAAGAAAAATGATACCTTATGTCAAGGTATAGTGCGAAGACTTAGGTTGATCAATCCTTGGTTTTGATGATAATGAAACAAAATAATGAGAGATGATTTAGAATAGGTATCTTACAAAATGAAAAAGGAGGAAAACAAATCAAGAAGGATTAAAAAGTAATATTGCTTATCGTATGCAAGGATCGGATGAATAATACAGTATCAGACGTCCAACAATAAGCGAATACATATCAGATACTTCAATCAAACACTGATCCCTCCTATCAGTGGTTCGATGCAAAAAGGATTGGAATTTGAACGGGGATTGGAATTTGAACATTCTGTTTACTATCGAACATAGAGCAATTAAACTGGACATTTGATAGGTCGGACATCTGACATATAGGATTGGATGTCCGACAACTCCAATGGCTAGTTCTTTAACAACTAGTTTTTTGATCGTTGGTAAAGCTTTTGGACCAAATTTCACCACTTATACATACCTCCAAGTATGAGAAGAAATATGACTTTTGCCTATACAAAATACAAACTTTCTAGAGTGATTTATGGATAGAAAAATATTTTGACTGTTGTACAGGTATGAAGAAAGTTGGATTTGTGAGGTTTCTCAAGAAGAGGACTAAAACCTTGTGAAGGTGAGCCTCACTTGTATAATAGCTCTTAGTTGGTTGATTAGTTGGCATTCAATTGTAGCAAAGTAAGGGTTAATTAAGAGAGTTGTAAAACTCTTTGGCTCAACTAAAGAGTGTTTAGGGTGAACAAAGAGTGATCCTTCTTATATATAAGGTGGTTTGCAACAGCATCAATTGAAAAGGCTATTTGATTGGAGTTGACTTCAAGTTTGGAAGGAGCTTGGAGGTTTTGGTTTGAATTTCTATCTCTTCTTTTCATTTTTGTTATTTAATTATGCAATCTTTATTGCTCTACATTTGTTTTATAATTGTGAATTTGTGCAATTAGTTGGAGTGCTTTTATTGGATGAAAACTTGTTTTATTTGCTTAGTTTGTGTGATCAATCTAATTCACCCTCCTTTTAGGTTGTCTTTGGGCTTTACACAGTGGATGAATCATACACCACAAGAAGCAACATGGGAGTTAGAGGAAGACATGTGAAATAAGTATTCATGCCTTTTTTATCAAGGTACATGAGTTTCGATCATGAAATTTTATTTAAGTGGAGGTAGAATGTAATACCCATTAGTTTTTCCTAATCATAAATTGATATTAATTATTCAAACAGCGAAAAAGCAAAAGACAAATAATAAATGTAAGGGAAGCTATTTGGGATAATGAGATATTAAGGGAGAGATAAGATAGTGATCTATAAAAAAACTTCTAACTACATAACATTACTTTGTAGTGGATTATTAAATGGAGAGGAAGTTCTTGGGTAGTTGTAAGGGTTATCACTATTTATTCGATTGACAGGTGTCGAATCTATACAATAATAAATGCCTACTCAAGAAAAACAAGAATTTTGTAGATAGTGGTGAGTAGAGTCATATCCACAAGGATTGGGAGAAATATATTCCTTTCTAGATTAAAATTATGAGAGGGGATTTTTGTGAATTTAAAAGTACTTAATTAATCACTGAATCTTGAGTACTAAATAAAAAATCAGCAAATTGCAGAAATAACTAAAAATTAAATTAACAACAGAATAAGCGACAATTAAATTAACAGGAGACGCAACTCTAGCCAAAGGTACAACTTCTCAGCCACGATTCATACAATTGATCACTGATGCAAAAATAATTCAAATATTCACTGATAGATTGGTTATAATCATCAACAAGCTCTGACAACCAACTCTTCTTTATTTTTTCGATAGCCAAGGTATGACCATTGATTATTTCCATAATCAAGAAACAATCCTAAGTATGACCGTAGGATTTAATTCCACAATCGCATTAAGAATTAGAAAATCCAACCCTAACCAACAAACATGCTACGAGAGTTTGTTTAAAATAGATCATACGTTTCCTAACATGGGACCAATCACGCTAGTTGTCACCAATGCTAATCGACCAAATAATTACGGATTTAATCAATTAAACTAACAGTAAATTATTAAGTTAATTTGAATATCGAGCTCTTGACATTCAAAACAACAAAATAATCATGAGAAATTAAAGTAAAAAATGTACAAATACCAATGAACAAAAAATAAATAAAATTAATTCAATCTCACAGATGTTTGGAACCGTGGCTTCAAGTTGACCCTTGACTAGAAAAAGGGTTTTAGCTACGTATCATTGAAGAAAATCAGCAAGACTCCATTGAATCTGATTGCATATAGTTTTTTTTTCTGTCAAACTAACTAAAAGTAAGAAGAATCCTTAACAAGTGACGGCCATCTGATACTTTAATGAGTCCCTCGTGCGAAATTGTTGCTACCAAAACTTCTAATCACGAGGGTCCGTCCTTCTTTTTCTCCTTATTTCCTAATTGAAGTCTACTACTAAATAAAAACTAGTCTCCTAAAAGGAAAAATAAACCACAAAAGAAAATATTCCAAGTTTCCTGATTCAACCATAAAACTAATAATAAAAATTCACGTCATCCAAATCTTCCTCTAAAGCTGCCCAGAGTTTGAATCAAACTTGAAAACAGGCCCCGAACGTGCCACCATCAAATTAACTGGAAAATTGCCCCTTTTTATCACATTTTGTTCTTCTTCCTACAATTAGCACCATTAACCAAATATAAGTAAAATCCATCAATTAAAACAATATTTGGCTAAAATCAAGGAAAAAATAATCATAAATTAAATAACAATTTTGCACCTTATTAATTTCCCCCACACCTAGACTATGCTTATTCTTAAGCATGAGAACAACAATTCAACAAATAAAATCAAACAACTCAAACCATCTATTGCCAAGATGCACTTAACTCTTGTCAAGCCTTAGTATCTACGTTCTAAAGGCATATTCTCCGGTTAGTTTCTAAAATCAAATACTCGTCCAATTCACGGTTAACTTGTCTAAGAAGTTAGAATATTAAAGCAGTATTTATCAGTGAACGGGGTCAACTATTAACCAAAATCTCAACATAAAACCCATGGATCAGTAGGGTACAATTCCATTTTTTTTCTTTCACAACTCTTTTTTTTTTTCTTTTTTTTAGGGAATAGGGCTTAGTCCATAGCCATTCAAGCCTTTTGAGGCAAATTCCGACATCTACCAAATGAAGGAATCCGGTTACTCAACTTTTCATTGATTTAGGACCACATACTCATAGATATCGCCACTTTTTGATGCAAAAATTGACACTTTTGATGAAGATTCCCGGTTATTAGGCAACGATTCTAGCGAAGTACAGTCAAATAGCATTCAAATAGTATCCAAAATAAACAGTAAATAAATAAAGAAAAATTTTAGAGAACCTGCTTTATTTCCCAAATATGGAAAACTAAGGTTAATAGTCGACCAATTCACATAGTATATGTTAGAAAATATTCACACTGCCTAAATAAATTAGCCAAGAACCACAAAAGCTACAAAATTTTTAACATTCACTAAAGAGATATGCTCAGACTTCGTCAAGTCAACTTAACTCATAAGAAAACTTAGCAATAGAAAAGTTTGAGCCATCTAATCATTGTTGATCACAAACAACTATAAAACTACCCGAAAATAAAAAAAAATAAAATAAAACACCTAAAATGAATAGTACCCACTATAGTAACATCCCCTCATACCTAATCATGACATTGTCCCCAATGTAACAAAAAAAAAAAAGAAAAGAGAAAGGGGCAATGAGACTTTCCTGAGCACCGGAGAGGGAGGCTTTCAGACAGCTATGGAATCGGCGGGAGCGGCGGTGTAAAATCCACCAATATGAGTGGTGGTCAGAGTGGTGAAATGGACAGGCGGCAATTGGTGGTGATTCGGCGGTGACGGCTAGTGAACTCCAGAAGGAGTGTGGCTGATGGTGGTGATGGTGATCTAGCGCGATGGCAAAGTGTGAGGTGCAAGCGGCGGACTCAAATGGAAGTGGCAGCGAGGGTTTTGAGTGTGGGTAGGTGACGGCAATTTGATATAAGTACAAGTTAAAATCCGATTTACACCCGTTTGACTGCAAGTATACAGGTCAAATTAGTAGTTTAGGGCGTGTATCGGGTCGATCGCACGGGGAAGATTGAACAATTACCGGTGTTACTAAAGCTTCTCTATTATTTAAACTATCAATGAATTATAATAAGTAAAGCCTACTGAACTTATGCAAAATAACAAATGAAAGCTCCTTAGGTTATGGTATCCCTTACTACTCATGCAAGTGCTATATTTGGATCATTGAGTACTACTATCTAGGCTAGTTATGGTGTAATTTTCTTATGCATATGAATCCTACCTTCATAGTGAATCAATTATACTCATAACTAATCCATACCTATTGTCATGGTTATGAAATTAGCTACAAGTTTATTTTTTCAATGAAATTACATGAAATTAATCACCAAAATCACATAGGTGCACCTCTACTCTTGTGAGTGTACTCCCTATGTTTAGCATTCTTGAACCAGTGTTAAATCTCAATTTTCATTGCAGAAACAACACTTTAGATAATCACAATTAATGGTACCAGGTTAATCATGATTCAAAGAGCTAAAGTGCTAAATAACTTGCTCAAAATAATAACATCAAATAGCCAAATAATAAACACTAGCAATCATAGAAAGTTCAACCAAACCCAAGCTATAAACTTTAGAAACACATAATAACATATAAATCCATAACTTGTATATTAACTAAATTTAGAATCAAGTACAAAAGATAAAAAGAATTGGAAAGGAAAAGTAACTCTTGTCACATGAGCTCTTTCCTTGCCTTCTTCATCTCCTTCTTCATCTTTGTCTAGCTAATAAACAAGAAGGATGAACTACTACTCTATACTAAACTAATCTAACACTAAGAAAATGGAAGAGCTACATTTCTGCAGACTCCAAATTTCTCCCGTATGTCTCCCTTGAATCTTGCAAGTTTTTACTATATGAAGGTAAAAGGTGGTCAAGAAATGAGGTTTACACCTCCCTTTTACAGCTGCAAAGTATTTGTCACATGTCTAGCATTACATATGACTTATTGGAGGTGAAATCAACTTGTCCGCGTAAAGAGCAGCCTTTTCTGACCACAATCCGGCCAGAAATCTGGCCAAGTTCCGGCCGGATTGCTACAGTGACCTTTTTTCTCAACTTCAACTGAACTTTCTTGATGATAAAAGCTGATTTAACTCTTGACCAAAACATAAAACTTGTAGCTCTTTGAGTTAGCTTTCCAATGCATCAAGAATCACCTCATTTAGATTTGTGTAGGCTGAGAAATGACTAAAATACCCTTGACTGCTCAATACCCTGTTTCAGCTTCAACTAATAGAAATTAGCTACTGTAATTCGCCTTTTTGACCTGGAAAACCTTCAAACTGGATTTCGATGTTTTCACTAAAGTTGTAGATCTATCTCTTATCTTCCAATTGGTTCAAAAATCATCTCAATCTGATCACTGTATTTCAAGTTATAGCCAAAATACTAAAATGTGTCAAAGCTGTCAAAGTGCACAAAATGCAAGTAAAAAGTGATAAAACCTCATTTAATCACTTAAGAACATTTTTCCCCAATTATAACTAAAATGATTCATTTTCTTCCAATAATATAACCAAAGTGACTAAAAATAACATAAAATGTCATTCAATTATTATGTAAATTAGTCACTTATCAAATTCCCCACACTTGAATCATTGCTTGTTCTCAAGCAATTCACACATAATCAATTACAATGATTCACGAGGTGAAACAATACATGTACTTTTGTCGAATTTAATTCCTCATGACTTGAGAAACAATCATTATACAATTGTTCAAATTACACTAAATATTCATAATATCAAGTAAAGGAAAGATAATTATACCCTAATTTTAACAAGTTAAACTTAATCTCTCACCCTAGTTCAATTTCACAAATAAGCAAATCACATAGTCATTTTATAACTTTCTCCTCCTATAATTATCTTTTTCTCAAGAATTTTACAACTAAGAGGGACTTATTCACACTTGATTTTTTTACTAAATAGTGAAAATGTCTTTTTACGCTAAAATCGACACTTTTAGGTGAATATCTCCGGTTACTCAACATTTCACTTATTTAAATTGCTATACATACTCTTAATTCAAGTACCTTTTTACGCGAATGTCGACATTTGTAGATGACAATCCCCGATTACTTAGTACAAGAATCATTGGAGTAGAAGAAAAACTCTTATTCTCTCTTTTCTCTTTTTCTTTTTTTTTTCTTCTTTTTCAAAAATAAAGGACAATAAATAGATATTCCCTTTTAGAAAATATATAAGAATAATCAAAGGAGGAGTATAACCTTTATTGACTATATCAATCACTTACTTGCAAAATTAAGTAAAGAGGAAAAATCTTATTAAACATGCAAAATTATAGGCATAATTTTCCTCACTTTACCGGATATACTTTCTAAAATGCAAAAATCCTAATTGCATAATAACCATTTCCAAGTTAAATGAGGAGTAAACCTTCCAAAATACATATAATATTTCAACAAATGGAAGAATTAGACATTTGAAATTGGAACACTTTAGCCCTTTTTGAATGAAAATGCAAAAATTTGAAGAATTTTGGGCCTTAATGAAATATTGGATAAGATTTTAGAAAAATTTTGACAGAGTTTCCCCTTATAAATGGACGAAACTCCCTGCCAACAATCCCATTTTCAAGCAAATTATCCACATGGCAAAATTTTCAAGTACAATTCCAACATTTCTAATCATTTAAATCCACAAAATATCATCACATGGCATTAGATTGCAAGTTTAAATATTTCCCTCCCCCACACTCAAACTTCACATTGTCCTCAATGTGAGAAAAGGAGATTAAATAAAGAGTAAAGAAAATACTGCTCATATGAACTTGCGCAATTTAAATCCATGGCCAAGTGATGAATTTTCAACCTTAAGAAGTCTGAAATCATTAAAACCACAAAAGAGATGAAGATCACTTGGATTAGTTCACACAAAAGAAATAAGAAAAATCATTAAAAAGTAAACATCACAAGCACTATGAAAAATAAAAGAAAAGCTAGCGGCAATGTCAAGTGGTGACGAGCACTCCCTCAAGTAGTCGCTTGGTCAGGTGAAGAGGGTGGAGTCGGAGGAGCTTTAATGCCAAGTTTGGCCTCAATGCGACGAAGACGCTCGAAATTCCGTTTGTTCTCTTGTCTACTCTTCTTCACCTCGGTCTCGACACAAAACAGCTTATCCATTATTTTCTTAAGAAATGACCGAGTGTCTTGAGGTGAAGATGGGCGACGAAAAGAGGAAGGATCGGTTGGTTGGACTGTGGTCTCCACACCTTGAGTTTCTTCAATACGTGCAATTTCAGCTTCTTCCTCTTGCCAAATGTCACCTTGAGCATCTCCTTGAGTTGAAGGACCACCTCCGTCTTTGCTTTTCAAAAGAAATCTGCAAAAATCCAATGTGAAAATGTCCTTCTTCTTGAGGCCTGTAGGGACAGCATTAGAGAAATCCACTCCAGCCTTTTGAAACACCAAGGTCAAGAAGCGAGCATAAGGGAAAGCGTGTTTGACGTTGTTACTGCGAACCACAGCCCACATGTGGTTGACGATAATGCTTCCCAATGGAATGGCTTAGATGTTGCCTAGACCATGCTCCATCTTATCTAAGAAATAGATATCACTTGTGCGTGCTTCATTGGTTCCACTTACCCTGAGAATAATGTTGGAAGCAAACAGGTAAATTAGAAGACGTTGTGATTCTGGAAATGATGAAGTCAATACGGAATATTGCCCAATCTTCCGAGTAGCCTTGTACTCAACCTCCAAGCATACAAGTGCTTCTAGCATGTTCCAAGAGTCCAAATCACGGGGTTTGAAAGCTTTCTTCAAACCAACTTTATATCCCACATCCGAAACTTGAAGATAACTTTTCAAATCAGTTCTATGGAGTCGAACTCTTTTTCGTCGCACTTTACTCGTAATCACTTCTGTGTCGAAGTGAAAAACCTTCTTGCCTTCCATATTTGCGTAGAATTCACAGACAAGCTCCTCATAATAGATGTTTGGAGTGTTAAAGAAGTTCTCCCATCCCAATTTGGCAAAGGAGGCCTTGAAATGGTAAACTTCCTCAACATCCGGAGTTATATCTTTCTCAACCAACACCTTTGCTCCCCTTCTCGCATTGTACCATGTTTCATTTTCGGCGGAGGTAAAGCGCAACTTGTCAAAAGGGACTTGCTCCTCTTGTTGAATTTCTTGTTGTCGAGTCTCTTCTTCGGTCGAGAGTTCGTCTTCAAATACAAGACGTCTACTTGCTTTTCTTTTCATGCGCTGTGGTCTAGACGTCGAAACTTCTCCTCTCCTATTGGGACGGGGAGATTTTACCCTAACTTTCTTAGTGCGAGGCATTGTACCTAAATTCAATTATTGAATGTAGACACCAAATTTTTGGTTTCGAATTTGATTAATTTTTGGATTTATTTGTTTCAATTTTAGATTTATTTTGGTTGATTCCTGTTTCGTGTCTCTTATTGTATTTTAATTAGTTTACAAGCATTTATTAGTTTAGTTCATTTGGAAATGAGGAAAAAAGAAAAAAAAACAATGGAAAGTGAAAAATGAAAAAAGATTGAAAAATGGCAACTTTGTTGTTTTTATTTTTGATGTGATATTACTTAAATGATTGTTTTTTACTTAGCTTTATTATTAATTTTGTTAAATTATTGTTCAAAGAAGAAAAAAAAAGGAAAAAAAGAAAAATGAGGAAACAAGCTCACACACCTTAAGTTGCATAGGATCCTAGCCATCTCACCGTATCTCATTTCAAGCACAAACATGCACACGAGTACAGAAAAAATTTGCAGTGGCAATATGGATTCCATTTACACCCCTTGGCTCGCATTTTTCTTTTCCGTTAGAGCCCCTCAGTACGACAAACAAATCATCCTCTGACTCTTATCCCAAATGCATCATCCAAAGGCTCCGGATAATGACCATAAATGCAGAAAAACCAGCACCATTAGATGTAGGTTTTAGGTGTCTTTAGAGATATAAAAAGGAGTAGCGGGCAAGAGGCAGAGAGGGGGGACGGCTGTAGGAAAAAAGCTACGGGAGGTTTTTTAGAGTGACGGCCGAGGGAGATTAGAGAGGGAAGGAGGACGGCTGGGCTGAAAAGAAAGGCTGAGGGCAGCTGGGGTTCTGGGCAAGAAACCTACGGGTTGAGGAGAGAGTAGACGGATAGAGAGCTAACGTGAGGCTGCAATCTGAGAAGTGAGAAAAAGCGAGAGAAAGCAAGGGGGATAGAGTTGACGGCTAAGAAAAGAAAACCAGAGAGCTTTGGTTGGCGGCTGTGGAGAGGAAATAACTAGAAGGGGAGGCTACGGGTAGTGAAAGGAGCGAGCTTTGGACGGGAAGAACCCAGAAACTAGGGGAAGCAAGGCAAAACGAGACAGCAAGGAGGAAGAAGGAGAGATCAGGTGCTGTCTCCTCAAGGAACGAAGAAGGTACTAGGACAGTTGACCCTCACAAGAAGCTGTTATCATCTCATTAAGCCAACATCAGTCACGGATCCTCACCAAGGGAGAATACAAGCGCTGTAAGTTTTTTTGGTTTTGCTTGTTGTTGTTCCGAGTCTTGCTTTGATTGTCTATGCTCCTTGGTGGCTGAAATGGTGGTTCGTTTGACGTTTGTTGTATGCGCGGCTTGACTGAGAGGTCATGAATGTCCTGCTGCCAAAACTCTGTTCAAAATCTTTTGATAGAAAACTTAGAGCTAAAAGCCATCAGCTTCTTGCATCTTGTTTGAATTTATGACTAATGTCTGTATGCTGAACAAACATAACTCAGAAATATAGCATGAAGTTTCGGCAATTCTGTTTTAATGTTGCCTTGATTGCTGCTTCTTCGTTTCTTGCTGCTTGTGTAAACTTTGATGTTGAGCTTCAGTGTTAAATGGAGTAAGTGCCCAATTTCTGGTTTGATTATGCAACTGGGTCTGTTTGTTGTTGGATGGTGATGTCTTCGTGTGCGCTGGTGGCATAACATCAGGCCATAACACTGCCCTTGTTTGCAAGCTAGAAGCTTTAGTTATTTCGGCTGTGTTGTTTGAACCGTAAGTTGGCAGCAGAAAAATTGCAGCAGGAAACCGTGTTTGAATATAACCTGGGATGTACCTTGAATGAGTTATTAGCTTGCATGATTTAATCTAATGTTTTATGATGGTTTAATGTAATTTTTCTGGGTTGTTAATAAGCTGCAAAAATTATAGAAACAAAGAAGCTTTAGTTGGCCGAAAATTTTAGTTTGCTCAAAGAGCTTGATTCAGTTTGTTATTTGAACTAGAATGACATGTCTACCTTTGCTGCAAGTCTTTACCCTTTTGTGTGTTTGAATGAGTGAAGATGCCCATGAGTCTTTAGCATGAATGTTGCCTCGGCCGAATGAGTAAAATTGCAGCGAGCTGGGGAACAAAAGGCTGCATGCTTCATTTGTGTAGTTGCAGAAAACCTGCGACATTTTTTCCTTTTTCTATTGCTGTCTTGCTGTTTGTTTTTTTTTATCCTTGATGGCCAGCTCCAACTTCATACTTGCAACGGAGTTGTGTGCTTAGTTGATGGTTGATAGGTAGAAATCTGAAAATTTGGTGAGCCCATTTGCATTGTGAAATGGGTAAAAGCCGCGGCTGGCTGCACTTTGTCTCCTGTTTTTGCTGATCATCTCTTGCATTCTTAAACAGCCACCAATCCAGTTTTTTCTGCCTTAGTCTTGTAATAAAAGCATGGTATTTGGTTTGGTTGAAGATTGGGAGTGGTATCTTGTGTTTTGAGGTTGAAATCCGTAAGTGAAAGTGAAGTTTGCAGCTAGTTTGTCTTGGTCGAAAGTTGTTGCAGAAAATTCGAATGAATGTTGCAGAATGGAGTTTCCTTACGTGATTTGTATGCATGAATAATTTCCAGATTTTACACTTTGGCCCCCCAAGTCTCTTCTTGTTCCACTAGGACCCAATCAATTAAAGAATTTCATCAAATTGGTCCTTGATAATTTTAATTTGTGCAACTTCATTGCTTGTTTGCTTCAATTAACTACCATGCTTTGTTTCAATTGTGCTTAAGTCATGACTTTAGGGACTTTACGATCAAGTGAGCTTGTGATTGCCTATTTCCTTTGATTTTCCCAAGTAAATTGGTACCTTGACCATTTCTTTTATTTTGGAGGATAAATAAGTGATTTCACTCCGTTAAGGCGTCAATTCAAGGGAGGTACACTCTATCCCTCATTTGCACTTCATTTGACCCTACGTGCTCCTACGTGTTATGTGAATATGCATGTCTACGTCGCTTTCTTTGCCTTTCCTTAATTCCTTTCAATTATTTCATTTATTTTTGCTTTTGTTTAAGTTATACATTATGGAGTATGTGTACACCTCTTGGCTTGTAATAGATAGGGCTTGGCGAGCAATTTGGTCCACTTTCCCCTTCCCCTTTTGTTTTAGTTAGCAAATGTAGTAGATTCATTAGCTTGGTTGCATGCCTATGTGTTATGTGTTAAGTGCTTTATTAGGCTTTTGCATCTAGTCGAGCATGCTAAGTGTTACGTGTTACGTGTTTATGAGTGTTTGGCATGTCTATTTGCTTTCCATGGCCATGAACGAATATGATGGATGAATGCACGTCACCACACTAGTCCAACGCTAGTAGTGGCCCATTTTCCCGTCACAGCACTAGTCCAACGCTAGTTGTAGTTCTTTGTTCCGTTTCCACTAGTCCAATGCTAGTAGGAATTCATAGAAAGGGCTAGTCCAACGCTAGACCCAATAGGCCGTCCCTTTTATTAGTGCATACTTGCATGCTCACCACATTTCATGCATTTTTCTTAGTTTTTATCATTTGGCATGCTCCTCCACCCTTTCCCCTTCATTTTAGACTTTTGTATTTTCATGCTAGTTATAGGGTACATTTGCCTGAGAGTCCCCTTTCGACAAGGGAAACGAGCGAGTGTGGCTCCACAAATAGCCTTAGCACGCTAGTTCCCCCTTCTAATCAAAGGGAAGATTAAAGTCACAAAGTTAGGACTCCCCGTTCCCATCTTGATGCATTCCTATAGGATTCATGCATTTCATTCATTCACCATCACATACACTTACTTTATATTCTATCCCTTTTTCTACATTCTCACTTCACACTACTTTAATTTTGCACGTTTTCATTCGACTACTCACACGTTATACCATATCATTCGTACACATGCACTTTATGTTATTTTCACATTATCATTCTTTACTCACCTTACCTTGTAAATACATTTGCACACCTCCACTTACATCCTATTATTTTTATCACTTTTCTCACTTCACACAAACTTACATTTTCACATGGCATGCATTCCACTCATTTTTACGTCATTTAGGATTATGTGTGACCTCTCCAAAGGATCATTATTGGGCTTCACAATTAATGTGATTGGCACCACACAACCTTTGAAGAGAAATTTCCCCCATGTCCCCCTAGGTCTAGGTTTTTGCATTCATATAGTCATATCCAATACGCGATACATACCTTGGGTAGAAAAATTAGGAAAGGTGGGGCTAAATCACGCAACTAGCCTTGGCTAGGTCGAAGGGGTGCCTTGGATTTTTATCCTTGCCTTCCCCTTCGTCAAATGTGACTCCCGAACCTTTTTCGTTGGTTTGCGTGGACTAGGAGTCGTTCAAAAGGGGTTTCTTTCTATCTTTTCTTTAGAAAATTTTTTTTTGGGTGACTTGGTACACCCTAACTCTATACCAAGTGGCGACTCCATTTTTCATTAAAAACCCCCTTTTGAACTTTGTTTGGCCAAATCGTCGCATTCTCAAGTCCCATGGCTTTTTACTTTTCATTTACACACGTTCACATTCCACTACACACTCTCACAACACACACATCAAAAAGTGGGGCGCGACAGTTGGCGACTCCACTGGGGACTTCCTAAGTGGGTCCGAGCATTTGATTTAGCTATTCTTTTCCTTTTTCTACCCTTTTTATGCATAGCATTTGGATATTAGGGTTGCATTTTTCCTTTTTAGGACTTTTTACCTCGCGCGCATATCAAACTACTCCCTCACTCACGTATGTATGATTGGTTGATTGGATGTATATTTTACTTGTTTTATGTCGCGCTTTGCATTGCATTTGGGGGGGGGGTGTGTGTCACCTTTAGAGCCTCGCGTTGGTTCTCAACCCCTTCCCTCAAAATAGGGAACACTTCGTACGTGCACGTTTATTTACTGTTATCCCACTTTATTTTATTTTTCGTGGGCTCTTTCCCACACCGCCTTGTAGGACTAGGAATGGTTTCTCTAGGTATGTGGATGGTGTGCTTTGCGCCCATAGCAATACCTAGGGGACCGCTCGAGCCACCGACCAAGGGTCTTGGAATTGATGATCCATTCCCGTAGGTCTGAAGGATTGGGGACCTTTTTAAACCTCATTGAGTCTAGTCGCATTAGTGAACCCCAGCCTCATGCATCCATATTAGAGTTTGCCTAGGTTAGAGTCGGCCTCACCCTTTTTTAAGCACATTAGGCACGAGGGAAGGGATTCCACCCCTTTTACTCGCTTTATTGTATTTCTTTTCTTAATTGCTCCCAACATGTTATGTGTACTATCAACTGCACTAACCATTTCATTGTTTTCTTGGTCTGCATTCATGTGCCTTAGCAATAAGAGGCCCATTGGCACTCTTTTAGTGACTCACCCACCAGATAACTCACATGTTTAAATTTCAGTCATTACACTTAATTTTCAATAAGTGCATTTCATTTTAGACCTTTTCCCCCCGATGCATTATTTATGTCCTTTAGGCCATATTTGTCACATATTTACATCGCTTTAATAAATGGCATCATGCATAAACCCTAGAAAAGGGAATGCCATTTAGGCGATCCCGTGCTAGGAATAAACCGCCCTGTGTCTCGAATACATAATCCAGTGAGACTTGCACGTTTACATTCTTGTACCATCCAAAGGGGTAGTGCACAAGGTAAGGTAGGATCCGATCATTTTCATAGAGTGATCTTTGGAATATGAGCATCTAATAATCACTTTTTGGCCATTTTATCAAAAATTGGTAAAAATCCCTTGCGTGAAGGACATTAATTTGAAGAAATTCACAAATGATTCCTCCTATTGAGACGATAAATAAATTGAGGCCAAAATTTGATTTTTAGAAGGTCATAGACTAATGCACTTCAATAATTTTGAAATAACCAATGGCCGGACAATTCAACCAATCCATTTTGCCAATTCATTCAATAAATCATCAATTCATTTGACCAATTTACCCTTTTTAGGGTCATTCGGCCGATTTTTGAATAAATCACTAATTCAATTTCATTCATTTGGCCAATTTACCCATTTTTAGGGCAACCGAGCCGATTTTGAATAAATCAAGTTTCGTTCAATCTATTTGATCAATTTATCCTTTTTAGGGTAATCCGGTCGATTTTTAATAAATTGTCAATTTCATTTGACCAATTAGGGTTTCAATGTCGAATTTCAAAATGGAAAACCTAGTCGATTTTGAGAAAAACATCCATTGCATCCAGCCATTTGATCAATTGGAGTTTTGACCCGTGCTTCACTGAGAAAAGTTGTCAAAACGAATTCCAATCTCTTCGATAGGAAGTTCGTCAAGGTCAAACCCGTGCGTTGTTGCAAGTTCTTGTATCGATCAAAAGTGATCAATCCCTTCGGACGAGGTCCTCATTTTGACAAACGTCTCTTCTCATTCCAATGGGCCAAATTTTTCAAATTATTTTTCACTCCATAAGCTGATTGGATCCATCAGGTATTGTATAGTGCCTGCTCTGGAGGATTACATTTTCATGCTAGGCCTACCCTTGGCACAAAAAGGGTTCCCCCAGAGGACATGCATATCGATTTTATATTCTTGCTTACTAACTCAGGGTATTTTTCTTTTGTTTTTCCCCCTCCCCCTGCATTCGTAAGAATACTCCAATAAAGGGAAAATATTTTTCTACATCTGATGACACTTCTGATCTAATAAAGTGTCAAAATTGCAAGTATTGTGTGATTCTTGGGCAGATCCTACAATGAAAACATAAATGATCTATCTGGAAGCTCTACGCTAAAGCCTCTGAGAGATTTTTTTTTAATTGTTTGTCAAAGGAAAATTCTGTTTATTTGATTTGTTAATACATTTTTGTTTCAAAAGAAAAGGAGACGAAAAGTGTATATGTGGAGCTCTTAGAAGTTTTCCTCCTCATTTGTATCGTAATTGAACGAGAAATTTTTGTTTCAAACTTTTTCAGCAATAAAGTTTTGGACAATTATTGTTTTGTGTAAATTTATGTACATTTCATTCTTTATTCTTATTCATTGGAGATTTTATGATGAATTTTGAGAAATAAGACCAAATCGAGATTTCCTCAATCTCCAGCCTGGAAATTCATAAGTGTATGCTTTCTAAAATCCATACGTACACTAGATTGGTGATCCGAGCTATACAATAAGAGTGCTCAGAAAGAAAAAGGGTGAGCGATCACTCAAAAGGCCCAATGAGATACCTTTTCTCCTTCATTTGACCACAAAATAAAATCAGTCACATTGATTGATAAATCATAAATTGGGGCAATCCTTGCTTGAAAAATGTCCATTGTGTCTAATTCACATCTAAGTAAAAGCAAAAAGTGCATTATCCTTATTTGTTTTGAAAATTCGGAATGATATTTCAAGCGTTCGTTTCTCTATCTATACAGATTTTATCATTTGCTCTCCCATTTGAGCCTATAAAAGAATAATTTCGTTTCAAATAAGTGCCTTGGTGATCACTACCCTACATTGGAAAATTTTTAAATATCAAAAAAGGGGAATGGATTCTCAACGAGCAATTCGTTTACTTGGTTGTCATGAGGCGTAAGAATAATACTTTGGCCATCGTTTCTACAACCTAAACACCATTTATCCCTTGTATCCTCATTTGAGCTAAAATTGGTGGTTCTTTTCAAAGCACTTACGATCATACCCCACATTGGGGAGGGAGATTGGAGAATTTTTCAAAAAGGGGAAAAGCGAAAATGCTAGAATAAGGAGGGAACCGCAAATTGGGGAAATTTGATTCCACTTGGGTTCCAATTTTGAAAAAAAGAAAGAAAAGGAAGAGTTTTGTCCGCGTGGATCGCCTATGTTTCACAAATATGGATGAACAAGGGTCTTCCTCAATCAGTTAATTCAGATACATGCCAAAAATTTCCCATTAAAGAAAGTTTCCTTTCAGTCAATGTAAGGAACGGAATGAAAGTCAGGCCCTCTTCTTTTCCAATCAAACATTCTATCCCTTGTTATCCCTTTTGATCCTTCAGAATAAATTGTTTCGTTTGGCAAAACCCCTGAGAATCGCAAACCCCACACTGGGGCAAGTTTGAGTTGAAGAGGAAAATTTCAAGAAGTGAAAAAGTGAAAAGCCACAAAATCAAAAGACAAAGGAAAAAAAGAGAACCTCAGTTCAAAAATAAACTGGGGCAAATTTCAAAGAATGGCAAAAAGCCGAAAAGTCTGGGGCAAATTTCAAAGAATGGCAAAAAGCCGAAAAGTCAAAAGAAGAAAGAAAATGAAAGTGAAAAGCCTCAATTGAGCATAAACTGGGGCAAATTCTGATTTAACCCTAAAATAGGGTTGACGCAACAATGCGATCTCAGATTTTTCAAACCGCTTTTGAAATCCGCTTTCAAGCCTTAACTTTTCTAAGCACTCCACCTGACCCCATTACAAAAGCCGAAAAGTCCTGACTTCTGTTCTTTGCAATGGCCCTGCCAAGGAAATTTCTGATGCCGAAAATTTTAGCTGTATTTCTGAATTGCTTGGATATGGGGTTGACGCTACTCACCATGAGAAAACCCACCAGGTCGAGGAAAAGAAGGAAAAGAAAAGCAAAAAACAAAGCAAGAAAAGTAAATGCAAAAATCGACTCTGAAATCCCTGGTGAATGAGAAAAATGCAAACAAAGTCTGAGATCTTTGAGTTCAAAATAGAGGCAATTTTGAAAAATGCGATCTTCGGTGCAATTGGGTCCTTGAAAGTTTTATTCTTTAGCTATCGTTTTCAAGCCAAATTACAAGCTAATAAAGTCCATCGTTGACTTATTCCTTCATGACAACCCAAAGTGAGGATTATGCTCATAAGCAATCCATCGATCACTCATGATCATAAGGGTATAACCAGTTTTTGTATGTTTAGCTATCGTTTCCATCCATATTGTTGCAAGCCTATAAAGCTCATATGTGGACTACGTTTTCTTAAGAAATAAGGATGATAAACTCTTTGCTTTCACCAAGATGTGGTATAGAAAGGGTTACACACAATTTGGGCACAAAATAAGACAAATCTTGACCTTCCATTTCCTTTAGCCATTTCCAAATCAGAAATAACACCCCACTTGATTGGTCTTGAAAGATGAGCCAACCGGAAGTGGTGACCCGTTACCCTAAAACACCGATGCTAAAAGTGAGGAAGAAATCTTCTTGAATTTGGAGTTACTTTGAGGGATTCATCATGAAATTTCGCCATGAGTTCAAACTCAACGTTCAAATTTCTTCACGTTGTATATATGATTACTTTCTAAGTTTTGGAAAGTGCGATTTCTCTTGGTTCAAATAAATGGAGAGACATCCAAACCAATTTTTTGCAATCAAATGGGCCCATACTGGGGCAAAATTTTTATTTCCAAGATTTCACAAAATAAGCCCACACTGGGGCAAATTTTTTATAGTCCATTTGAGGATTTCGTCAAAGACTCAAGCAAGACTTTCAAATCAATCACGCTGCCTTTTTCATGAAAATTTGAGTGCATGTAAGCCCCCTGTGCAGGTATTCATAGTTGAAATCGACGAAGGAGCATCCGGTGATGTGGAAGGCCGATGCCGAAGAAAGAGAAGAAAGAAGGGAAAAAGGGCCCTACACTGGGGGCAAATTATTTTGAAAAAGATTCTCTCGAAAAATCAGGAAAATTCAAAAGTCAAAAATCAAAAATCAAGTTCAAATTTTTGTTTCTTGGAAAATCAAATTTAATTTCTTGTATCTTGACAAATCAAATCCAATTTCTTGACCAATTGGATGGCAGGATTGGGTCTTATCCCACTGACCATTCACAATGTCACGTTGGGCCTGGACTTCGTGCCGCCAACCTCACAAATGTCACGTTGAGCTTGGACTTCGTGCCGCCAACTTCACAACGATCACGTTGGGCTTGGTTTTCGTGCCACCAACTTCACAAAAGTCACGTTGGGCCTGGATTTTGTGCCGCCAACTTCACAAAAGTCATGTTGGGATTGTTTTTCACCACCGTTAGCATCGAGTCTATCTCACTAACGTGTGCGTTTTCATTCTACCACCGTTAGCATCGAGTCTATCTCACTAACGTGTGCGTTTTCATTCCTACCACCGTTAGCATCGAGTCTATCTCACTAACGTGTGCGTTTTCATTCCACCACCGTTAGCATCGAGTCTATCTCACTAACGTGTGCGTTTTCATTCTACCACCGTTAGCATCGAGTCTATCTCACTAACGTGTGCATTTTCATTCCACCACCGTTAGCATCGAGTCTATCTCACTATCGAGTCTATCTCACTAACGTGTGCATTTTTGTTCAACCACCGTTAGCAACGAGTTTATCTCACTAACGTGTGCGTTCTTATCCTACCACCGAGCAAGTCTTACACAGCCTCTTCATACATACGTGCATTTTATGTTCCATTGCCACTAAACATGGGTTAGTCCCACTAGTGTGCATTTTTGTTTCCTTCGCCGCTAAACATGGGTCAGCCCCACTAGCGCGCGTTTCATTCTCATTGCCGTTAAACATGGGTCAGTCCCACTAACGTGCATTTCATATTCCATTGCCGCTAAACATGGGTTAGTCCCACTAGCCTGCATTTCATTTTCACAACCACTGGAGCAGAGGTTAGTCCCGCCAGTGTGCATTTCATTTACACAGCCACTGGAGCAGAGGTTAGTCCCGCCAGTGTGCATTTCATTTACAAAGCCACTGGAGCAGAGGTTAGTCCCGCCAGTGTGCATTTCATTCACAGCCACTGGAGCAGAGGTTAGTCCCGCCAGTGTGCATTTCATTTTCATCGCCACTGGAGCATGAGGTTAGTCCCGCCAGTGAGCATTTCATTTTCATCGCCACTGGAGCGTGAGGTTAGTCCCCCCAGTGAGCATTTCATTTTCATCGCCACTGGAGCTTGAGGTTAGTCCCGCCAGTGAGCATTTCATTTTCATTGCCACTGGAGCGTGAGGTTAGTCCCGCCAGTGAGCATTTCATTTCCACAGCCACTGGAGCGTGAGGTGAGTCCCGCCAGTGAGTATTTCATTTTGTATCGCCACTAGCCATTGGGTCAGTCCCACTAGTGCGCCTTTCATTTTACCCTGCCGCTAGCCGTGGGTCAGTCCCACTAGCGTGCATCCCATGATTTATAGCATATTCGGGTCAGTCCCATGATTAAAAGCTTATTCGGGTCAGTCCCATGATTAAAAGCTTATTCGGGTCAGTCCCCTTTTTAAATTTCTTGTTCGGGTCAATCCAGTTTTTGTTCGGGTCGGTCCCGTTTTAATCTCCTGTTCGGTCAGTCTCGTTTAAATTCTGTTCGGTCAGTCCCGTTTAAAATTTCTAGTTCGGGTCAGTCCCGTTTAAAATTTCTGTCCGGGTCATCCCATTTAAATTCCTGTTCGGGTCAGTCCCGTCCGGGGTCATTTCTGTCGGGTCCCATTTACATTTCTGTTCGGGTCTATCCCCATTTATTTTTTTATCCGGGTCTATCCCGTTTACATTTCTGTTCGGGCCAGTCCCATGTTTAAAATTCCTTGTTTAGGTCAGTCCTCCGAAAAGTGGCAACCGAATAACACAGGTGAGTATTTGGTGTCTATTTCTTTGTCTCAAGTTTTTTCAAAACTCGGACAAAGAGAAAACTCGGACAAAGAGGGGCAAACTGTAGACACCAAATTTTTGGTTTCGAATTTGATTAATTTTTGGATTTATTTGTTTCAACTTTAGATTTATTTTGGTTGATTCCTATTTCGTGTCTCTTATTGTATTTTAATTAGTTTACAAGCATTTATTAGTTTAGTTCATTTGGAAATGAGGAAAAAAGAAAAAAAAACAATGGAAAGTGAAAAATGAAAAAAGATTGAAAAATGGCAACTTTGTTGTTTTTATTTTTGATGTGATATTACTTAAATGATTGTTTTTTACTTAGCTTTATTATTAATTTTGTTAAATTATTGTTCAAAGAAGAAAAAAAAAGGAAAAAAAGAAAAATGAGGAAACAAGCTCACACACCTTAAGTTGCATAGGATCCTAGCCATCTCACCGTATCTCATTTCAAGCACAAACATGCACACGAGTACAGAAAAAATTTGCAGTGGCAATATGGATTCCATTTACACCCCTTGGCTCGCATTTTTCTTTTCCGTTAGAGCCCCTCAGTACGACAAACAAATCATCCTCTGACTCTTATCCCAAATGCATCATCCAAAGGCTCCGGATAATGACCATAAATGCAGAAAAACCAGCACCATTAGATGTAGGTTTTAGGTGTCTTTAGAGATATAAAAAGGAGTAGCGGGCAAGAGGCAGAGAGGGGGGACGGCTGTAGGAAAAAAGCTACGGGAGGTTTTTGAGAGTGACGGCCGAGGGAGATTAGAGAGGGAAGGAGGACGGCTGGGCTGAAAAGAAAGGCTGAGGGCAGCTGGGGTTCTGGGCAAGAAACCTACGGGTTGAGGAGAGAGTAGACGGATAGAGAGCTAAGGTGAGGCTGCAATCTGAGAAGTGAGAAAAAGCGAGAGAAAGCAAGGGGGATAGAGTTGACGGCTAAGAAAAGAAAACCAGAGAGCTTTGGTTGGCGGCTGTGGAGAGGAAATAACTAGAAGGGGAGGCTACGGGTAGTGAAAGGAGCGAGCTTTGGACGGGAAGAACCCAGAAACTAGGGGAAGCAAGGCAAAACGAGACAGCAAGGAGGAAGAAGGAGAGATTAGGTGCTGTCTCCTCAAGGAACGAAGAAGGTACTAGGACAGTTGACCCTCACAAGAAGCTGTTATCATCTCATTAAGCCAACATCAGTCACGGATCCTCACCAAGGGAGAATACAAGCGCTGTAAGTTTTTTTGGTTTTGCTTGTTGTTGTTCCGAGTCTTGCTTTGATTGTCTATGCTCCTTGGTGGCTGAAATGGTGGTTCGTTTGACGTTTGTTGTATGCGCGGCTTGACTGAGAGGTCATGAATGTCCTGCTGCCAAAACTCTGTTCAAAATCTTTTGATAGAAAACTTAGAGCTAAAAGCCATCAGCTTCTTGCATCTTGTTTGAATTTATGACTAATGTCTGTATGCTGAACAAACATAACTCAGAAATATAGCATGAAGTTTCGGCAATTCTGTTTTAATGTTGCCTTGATTGCTGCTTCTTCGTTTCTTGCTGCTTGTGTAAACTTTGATGTTGAGCTTCAGTGTTAAATGGAGTAAGTGCCCAATTTCTGGTTTGATTATGCAACTGGGTCTGTTTGTTGTTGGATGGTGATGTCTTCGTGTGCGCTGGTGGCATAACATCAGGCCATAACACTGCCCTTGTTTGCAAGCTAGAAGCTTTAGTTATTTCGGCTGTGTTGTTTGAACCGTAAGTTGGCAGCGGAAAAATTGCAGCAGGAAACCGTGTTTGAATATAACCTGGGATGTACCTTGAATGAGTTATTAGCTTGCATGATTTAATCTAATGTTTTATGATGGTTTAATGTAATTTTTCTGGGTTGTTAATAAGCTGCAAAAATTATAGAAACAAAGAAGCTTTAGTTGGCCGAAAATTTTAGTTTGCTCAAAGAGCTTGATTCAGTTTGTTATTTGAACTAGAATGACATGTCTACCTTTGCTGCAAGTCTTTACCCTTTTGTGTGTTTGAATGAGTGAAGATGCCCATGAGTCTTTAGCATGAATGTTGCCTCGGCCGAATGAGTAAAATTGCAGCGAGCTGGGGAACAAAAGGCTGCATGCTTCATTTGTGTAGTTGCAGAAAACCTGCGACATTTTTTCCTTTTTCTATTGCTGTCTTGCTGTTTGTTTTTTTTTATCCTTGATGGCCAGCTCCAACTTCATACTTGCAACGGAGTTGTGTGCTTAGTTGATGGTTGATAGGTACAAATCTGAAAATTTGGTGAGCCCGTTTGCATTGTGAAATGGGTAAAAGCCGCGGCTGGCTGCACTTTGTCTCCTGTTTTTGCTGATCATCTCTTGCATTCTTAAACAGCCACCAATCCAGTTTTTTCTGCCTTAGTCTTGTAATAAAAGCATGGTATTTGGTTTGGTTGAAGATTGGGAGTGGTATCTTGTGTTTTGAGGTTGAAATCCGTAAGTGAAAGTGAAGTTTGCAGCTAGTTTGTCTTGGTCGAAAGTTGTTGCAGAAAATTCGAATGAATGCTGCAGAATGGAGTTTCCTTACGTGATTTGCATGCATGAATAATTTCCAGATTTTACACTTTGGCCCCCCAAGTCTCTTCTTGTTCCACTAGGACCCAATCAATTAAAGAATTTCATCAAATTGGTCCTTGATAATTTTAATTTGTGCAACTTCATTGCTTGTTTGCTTCAATTAACTACCATGCTTTGTTTCAATTGTGCTTAAATCATGACTTTAGGGACTTTACGATCAAGTGAGCTTGTGATTGCCTATTTCCTTTAATTTTTCCAAGTAAATTGGTACCTTGACCATTTCTTTTATTTTGGAGGATAAATAAGTGATTTCACTCCGTTAAGGCGTCAATTCAAGGGAGGTACACTCTATCCCTCATTTGCACTTCATTTGACCCTACGTGCTCCTACGTGTTATGTGAATATGCATGTCTACGTCGCTTTCTTTGCCTTTCCTTAATTCCTTTCAATTATTTCATTTATTTTTGCTTTTGTTTAAGTTATACATTATGGAGTATGTGTACACCTCTTGGCTTGTAATAGATAGGGCTTGGCGAGCAATTTGGTCCACTTTCCCCTTCCCCTTTTGTTTTAGTTAGCAAATGTAGTAGATTCATTAGCTTGGTTGCATGCCTATGTGTTATGTGTTAAGTGCTTTATTAGGCTTTTGCATCTAGTCGAGCATGCTAAGTGTTACGTGTTACGTGTTTATGAGTGTTTGGCATGTCTATTTGCTTTCCATGGCCATGAACGAATATGATGGATGAATGCACGTCACCACACTAGTCCAACGCTAGTAGTGGCCCATTTTCCCGTCACAGCACTAGTCCAACGCTAGTTGTAGTTCTTTGTTCCGTTTCCACTAGTCCAATGCTAGTAGGAATTCATAGAAAGGGCTAGTCCAACGCTAGACCCAATAGGCCGTCCCTTTTATTAGTGCATACTTGCATGCTCACCACATTTCATGCATTTTTCTTAGTTTTTATCATTTGGCATGCTCCTCCACCCTTTCCCCTTCATTTTAGACTTTTGTATTTTCATGCTAGTTATAGGGTACATTTGCCTGAGAGTCCCCTTTCGACAAGGGAAACGAGCGAGTGTGGCTCCACAAATAGCCTTAGCACGCTAGTTCCCCCTTCTAATCAAAGGGAAGATTAAAGTCACAAAGTTAGGACTCCCCGTTCCCATCTTGATGCATTCCTATAGGATTCATGCATTTCATTCATTCACCATCACATACACTTACTTTATATTCTATCCCTTTTTCTACATTCTCACTTCACACTACTTTAATTTTGCACGTTTTCATTCGACTACTCACACGTTATACCATATCATTCGCACACATGCACTTTATGTTATTTTCACATTATCATTCTTTACTCACCTTACCTTGTAAATACATTTGCACACCTCCACTTACATCCTATTATTTTTATCACTTTTCTCACTTCACACAAACTTACATTTTCACATGGCATGCATTCCACTCATTTTTACGTCATTTAGGATTATGTGTGACCTCTCCAAATGATCATTATTGGGCTTCACAATTAATGTGATTGGCACCACACAACCTTTGAAGAGAAATTTCTCCCATGTCCCCCTAGGTCTAGGTTTTTGCATTCATATAGTCATATCCAACACGCGATACATACCTTGGGTAGAAAAATTAGGAAAGGTGGGGCTAAATCATGCAACTAGCCTTGGCTAGGTCGAAGGGGTGCCTTGGATTTTTATCCTTGCCTTCCCCTTCGTCAAATGTGACTCCCGAACCTTTTTCGTTGGTTTGCGTGGACTAGGAGTCGTTCAAAAGGGGTTTCTTTCTATCTTTTCTTTAGAAAATTTCTTTTTGGGTGACTTGGTACACCCTAACTCTATACCAAGTGGCGACTCCATTTTTCATTAAAAACCCCTTTTGAACTTTGTTTGGCCAAATCGTCGCATTCTCAAGTCCCATGACCTTTTACTTTTCATTTATACACGTTCACATTCCACTACACACTCTCACAACACACACATCAAAAAGTGGGGCGCGACATTGAACATTAACTTCATTTAATAGGTACATTGCTAGATAAAGATAACAAACACTCATTTACCTTTATCTTTAAAGAGACAAACTTAACAACTTACTTACATAATAATTAGCAATTAACACCATAACTAAGTATCACAATTGATTATCAATCAACAAGTGCTCTTTTTATTTATTTATTTATTTTTTAATTGAAACATTTAAGCATATAAAACCCATTAGAGAAAACAATTAGACAAATGCACAATTTACTCCCAAATGACCTAAATAAGCATAATTAAGTGTTAATAACACCTTAACCATGAATTTTTTTAAAAAAAATCATTAATTTTCCTTTTCACCAAAATTTCTAGAATAAACATGCCAAAAATCAAAGGATAAGCCAATTAAAGCTAAATTTAGCATGTAAATATCCTAGAACAATCCATTAATCTCCTACATTTTTCTTTAACCCAATTAGGTCAAGAATTTAGCTAATAATTATCAAATCAAATTAATCCTCAAAATTAGCTAAAAATTGCTAAATTCACCAAATAATCACAAACTCATGAGTTAAACATCACCAATAATCATCAATAAGTTCAATAAGCACAATGTAAAGCAACAAACTTCACAAAATAAAAAAAATTTGAAATTACCCAAAAATTAGAAAAAGTGATAAATGGAAAATTTCAAATGACAACATTTGGTAAATATTTGTTACCTCAAACTTGTTTGTTGATGATTATGGATGCAAATGGTGAAGAAACTCCCAAAAATTTCACTCCAATTCGGCCTCAAATGAAGAGTTCAAACATATGAAACTCTTGTTCTTCTCAAGCTCAAATCCGAATTAAAAATTGTTTTTGAAGGAATTTAAGCTATGGAATCAACTCTTAAGAGAAAGGGGAGTGTTTTGGTGTATTTAGTTTAGAGATTTGAGAGTGAAAAGATAGATTTTAGGAGTAGTGTGTGTTTTAGGTGTGAGTGTGTGTGAAGGTTGAAGAAGAAAGGAAGATGAAAAGTGAGGAATCTACGGACGGATTCCTTTTTGTGCGTTGGTCTGGCCAGAATCTGCCTTCCACGTGGCTCTCCGAGCGTCTTTGTAATATTATAAAACGCTCGGGAAGGGCTATATAAGCCAACCCATTCTACCCAATACATGGGATAGTTTGTATTGGGGTGAGTGACGTCATCAGGTTGGGGTGAGATTCAGGATGCCGAGAGCACCTTCTTCCTTCTTCATCAACGCGAAGAACATCTTCCTCACCTATCCCAGGTGTGTTCTTCCCAAACAACAAGCATTAGATGCAATTAGGAACATCCAGTTCTCTATTTCTCCCACTTACATACGAGTTGTTCAAGAAACCCACTAAGATGGATCTCCTCATCTACACTGTCTGATTCAATTCACAGGTAAATTTCGCACTCAATCTGCGAGGTTTTTCGATATCCAATCACCCAGTTCAAATTCAATGTTCCATCCAAATGTTCAAGGTGCGAGGAATTCATCCATAGTTAGGGATTACATATCAAAATACGGAGATTTTGTGGAATGGGGCGAGTTCCGTCTGGATGGCCGGAGTAGATTCTCATCCGACAAAATGGGGGAGGTATATGCCGCTGCGCTTGCCGAGGAAGATAAGGGAATGACCCTCAATATCATCAAGAAGGGCGATCCTTGATCGTTCATCATTCACTACGACAAATTGTCGAGCAATCTGGACAGAATATTCTAGAAGCCACCAGAACTATACAAGGCTCGCTTCCCACAGGCCCAACGCGTTCTTATATTCTTGATAAATTGGGTCACTCAAAATGTTATTAGGTCTGATAACAGACCACACAGGCCCATGTCCATAATAATTGAAGGCCCAAGTAGAACTGGTAAAACATGTTGGGCTAGGAGTCTCAATCCTCATGCCCACAATTACAACGCAGGCCATATTGATTTGGCCCATCACTGTGACAATGCGTGGTATAACGTCTTAGACGACGTAAACCCGCGGTTTCTGAAACACTGGAAAGAATTCCTGGGTGCACAACGAGATTGGTCATCGAATTGCAAATATGCCAAACCTAGAAAAATAAAAGGGGGAATTCCAACAATTGTGCTCTGCAATCCAGGTCTCAATTCTTCGTATCACGACTATTTAAGTGCACTAGACCGTGAGAATCTCCTCAACTGGACTAAACAGAATGCAGCATTTTACTTCCTCGAACAGCCCCTATTCGTACTCACAAACCAAGATCAGGCACCACCTGTCCAAGAAGAAGAAGAATTGAACAACAATAATTAAGTTCCCAACATGTTCATCATTTCTTGATCAGATGGATCGATCAAGTGTTAACTGGGCCTCGCAAAAGGCCCAATAAATAATAATCGAATGTATCCATCAAATGTTATCAATTTTTTTTCTAATGTTCTCAATTTCTTGATCCAATGTGCCATTTAAATGTCACTGGGCCTTCCACCAGGCCCAATAAATAATATCCGAATATATTATTAGATATTTGATTCAATATGTCAATTAGAAGACAACTGAGCCAATTAGTTTCTCCTGGACCTCTCACCAGGCCCAATAAATAATATCCGAATATATGCATAAAATGTTCTCAATTACTTGATCCAATTGGCCATTCTAAATGTCACTGGGCCTCGCAACAGGCCCAGCTAAAAATAACACTAGGCCCAACCATAGTAAAATCAATTGAAGTATTTTCATTTTCATAATGCGTATTTATTACACGTGTCACTGCTGCATTAAATCCCTATATACGTATGAATACTACCATTATACGTCGTATACTACGTTATATTTCTACATATATCCCTGTGTGTGTGGGGTCCACATCCTCCATCGAAGGGGTTCAAGAGTCCAGGGGTTCCGTTCATCCTCATCAGTCCACTTCTTCTACCGAAGAAATTCAATTGCTCCCGGGGAAGCTGGGATCATCACAGGCATCCTCTGATTCCGATAGGGTTCCCTTCAACTCCTCGACCGCCTTGAACAGCCGGTCCAATTCACGGATGAATCGAGGGCTCTCCATGTGAAGTGCAAAGTACATGTCGAGGAGCACCACGTGCTACATGCCGCAGTCCCTCACGACCCTGAAGAATCCTGCCATGTCCTTGATGTTTGCCATTTCTTCTGCCCTTCAAAACGCACCGTATCGAGCAATATATTGGAACAGGGCGTGTCGAGCAAGGAATGCTCCATATTTATCCTCATCTCGCTCTGCCACGTGTCGTTTTGAAAGGCAGAAGAAATGGTAAACATCAGGAACACGGCAGGATTCTTCAGGGTCGTGAGGGACTGCGGCATGGAGCACGTAGTGCTCCTCCGCGTGTACTTCGCACTTCGCATGGGGAGCCCTCGATTCATTCGCAAATTGGACCGGCTGTTCAAGGCAGTCGAGGAGTTGAAGGGAACCCTGTCGGATTCAGAGGATGCCCATGATGATCCCAGCTCCACCGGGAGCAATTGAGTTTCTTCGGTAGAAGAAGTGGACTGATGAGGATGAACGGAACCCCTGGACTCTTGAACCCATTCGATGGAGGATGTGGACCCCACACATACAGGGATATATGTAGAAATATAACATAGTATACGACGTATAATGGTAGTATTCATACGTATATAGGGATTTAATGCAGCAGTGCCATGTGTAATAAATACGCAGTATGGAAATGAAAATATTTCAATTGATTTCATCCTTAAACAAGGTGCGTACAAATTCGAAATCTACTTGCCTGCAGTTAATCCAGACACGTGGCAAGGACCTACACGCTAATTCTAGATTAGTCGGACTTATGACTCCGTAATTACATAATTGGATGGTTATGAGAGCCCTGACCCTATTAGTAATTCTAGTGGGATCCACGTCCTTCAAGGACCAGGGAGTCCTGATCAGGAGCCGAGCCCACATCTTGTCGAGACGCAGCCTCTTGCGGAGGTTGTAGTTTGGCCGAATTGACACCGACCAAGTGGTCTGACTGGCCTGGAATGTGGTGAAGTGGAGGGGATCGTTCTGGAACTCTCAGGAGTAATTTCCTTGCTGCATCAATGCTGAGAACGTGGTGTCCCTTATTGCATCTATTGCTGTGCAGGATGCAGCAACCACACGCGAACTTAGGCCTTGTTTGGATTGTCGGTTTCCGTCGAAAAATTACGTCGTTTTCCGTGATCACATTTTCCTATTACCTTTTTCCCTCACATACATCAAATCGCTACAGTAATTTTTCCATGAAAAATCACGGAAAATGCAATCCAAACACAACCTTAATTTTTCTTGTTCGCCTCTTCTTGTTGGACAAGTGGTGCCTGATCTTGATATTTGTGGGCGAATAGGTGCTATTCGACGAAGGAGAATGCCGCATTCTACTAAATGGGGCTGAATCATCAGGATGAGATGGAATGCATTTAAATAGCAATTGGAATGAAGATTGCTGAATACGCTTCTGAGACTTACATATTTTCTTCATTGATGATCACTATGGTTGGGCCTAGTATTATTTTTTTATTGGGTCTGGTGCGAGACCCAATGACATTTTAAACGACTCAGTGGATCAAGAAGTTGAGAACATTTTCGGTAAAATTGAGTTGGGCCTGGTGCGAGGCCCACTAGAAACTAATTGGCCCAATTGTCCTCTAGTTGACCTATTGGGTCAAACATTTTATCCATATATTCGGATATTATTTATTGGGTCTGGTGGAAGGTCCAGTGACATTTTAATGGCCCACTGGATCAAGAAATTGAGAACATTTGGATCATATATTTGGATATTATTTATTGGGCCTAGTGCGATGCCCAATTAACAATTTATCGACCCATCTAATCAAGAAATTATGAATACGTTGGGCTTCAGAATAAGTGGCCCACACATTGATAACCCTAATTCTATTCGTTTATCTTCCCCGGCAAGCGTAGCGGCACACATTTCCCTTGATTTGTCAAGTGAGAACCTTCTCGGATCTTGAGGTCCGAATGATTTAGAATTGATAGGATTGTCCTATAGTGACCCACGATCTGATAGAATTGATTTTCTATGTGGGACAATATCGAATATGCTCGATGCTCCATGACAGAGAGAATGAAGAAGGTGAACTACCTTCGAAGTACAATTTTTGCATCGTATGCACAAATTAACTGGGAATCAAGAAGATCTTGGTATTTCTATTGAATATTATTAATAATCTTGATTTTGATGAAGATGAGATGTGTGGGAAGTAACGGCATTATATTTTCTGGTGATAAACACTTGAATTAGTCAAAAGGAAGACGATGATACACAGTGACCAGCTCTACCTAAATGATGTCACCGAACCCAATAGATGACGTCACTCTACCCATTAAAAAATATCTGTTGTATTGGGTATACCGGGTCGAGTGGGCCCCCCCTTAGTGGTTCCTCCCGAGCGTCTTATAATATTACAAAGACGCTCGAGGCGCCACGTGGACGGTGGATAGGGTGTCCAGACGGCCTTCATCCGAAGGATGGACGGTCCGGATTTGATCTGGGGTGGAGAGAGAAAGGGCAACCCAGGAATTGGGTTGCATGGCAGGTACTGCGGCCCACGTTCGGGCCCGCGTAGCAGGCCATGCAACCCAATTCCTGGGTTGCCCTTTCTCTCTCCTCCCCAGATCAAATCCGGACCGTCCATCCTTTGGATAGAGGCCACATGGATACCCTATCCACCGTCCACGTGGCGCCCCGAACGTCTTTGTAATATTATAAGATGCTCGGAAGGGATCACTAAGGAGGGGTCCACTCCACCCGGTATACCCAATACAACAGATACTTTACAATGGGTAGAGTGACGTCATCTATTGGGTTCAGTGACGTCATTTAGGTAGAGCTGGTCACTGTGTATCATCGTCTTCCTTTCGACTAATTCAAGTGTTTATCACCAAAAGACACAAAGCCATTACTTCCCACACATCTCATCTTCATCAAAATCAAGATTATTAACAATATTCAATGGAAATACCAAGATCTTCCTGATTCCCAATTAATTTGTGCATACGATGCAAGAATTGTACTTCGAAGGTAGTTCACCTTCTTCATTCTCTCTGTCATGGAGCATCGAGCAGATTCGACATTGTCCTACATAGAAAATCAATTCTATCAGATCGTGGGTCACTATAGGACAATCCTATCAAATCTAAATCATTCGGACCTCAAGGTCCGAGAAGGTTCTTACTTGACAAATCAAGGGAAATGTGTGCCGCTACGCTTGCCGGGGAAGATAAACGAATAGAATTAAGGTTATTAATGTATGGGCCACTTATTCTGAGGCCCAACGTATTCATAATTTCTTGATCAGATGGGTCGATAAATTGTTAACTGGGTCTCGCACCAAACCCAATAAATAATATCCAAATGTATGGTCCAAATGTTCTCAATTTCTTGATCCAGTAAAATATCACTGGGCCTTCCACCAAACCCAATAAATAATATCCGAATATATGGATAAAATGTTTGACCCAATAGGTCAACTAGAGGACAACTGGGCCAATTAGTTTCTAGTGGGTCTCGCAACAGGCCCAACTCAATTTTATCGAAAATGTTCTCAACTTCTTGATCCACTGGGCCATTTAAAATGTCATTGGGTCTCGCACCAGACCCAATAAAAAAATAACACTAGGCCCAACCATAGTGATCATCAATGAAGAAAATATGTAAGTCTCAGAAGCGTATTCAGTAATCTTCATTCCAATTGCTATTTAAATACATTCCATCTCATCCTGATGATTCAGCCCCATTTAGCAGAATGCGGCATTCTCCTTCGTCGAATAGCACCTATTCGCCCCCAAATATCAAGATCAGGGACCACCCGTCCAACAAGAAGAGGCGAACAAGAAGAATTAAGTTCGCGTGTGGCTGCTGCATCGTGCACAGCAATGGATGCAATGAGGGACACCACGTTCTCAGTATTGATGCAGTAAGGAAGTTACTCCTGGGAGTTCCAGAATGATCCCCTCCACTTCACCACGTTCTAGGCCAGTCCGACCACTTGGTCGGTGTCAATTCGGCCAAACTACAACCTTCGCAAGAGGCTACGTCTCGATAAGATGTGGGCACGGCTCCTGATCAGGACTCCCTAGTACTTGAAGGACGTGGATCCCACTAGAATTAATAATAGGGTCAGGGCTCTCATAACGAGCCAATCACGTAATTACGGAGTCATAAGTCCAATTAATCTAGAATTAGCGTGTAAGTTCCTGCCACGTGTCTGGATTAATTGCACTGAAACAGATTTCAAATTTGTGCGCATGTTGTTTAAGGATGAAATTAATTGAAGTATTTTCATTTCCATATTGCGTATTTATTACATGTGTCACTGCTGCATTAAATCCTTATACACGTATGAATACTACCATCATACGTCGTATATTACGTTACATTTCTACGTATATTCCTGTGCATGTGGGGTCCACTTCATCATCCAATGGAAGCTTGTTCCCAAGTCCGGGGGTTCAATTCCTTCTCATCAGTCCATTTCTTCTACCGTATGGGGTTCAATTGCTCCCGGTGGAGCTGGAATCATCACAGGCATCCTCTGAATCTGACAGGGTTCCCTTCAACTCCTCGATCGCCCTGAACAGCTGGTCCAATTCATGGATGAATCGAGGGCTCCCCATGCGAATTGCGAAATACATGCCGAGGAGCACTACATGCTCCATGCCGTAGTCCCTCACGACCCTGAAGAAATCCTGCCATGTCCCTGATGTTTGTCATTTCTTCTGCCCTTCAAAACGTACCGTATCGAGCAATATACTAGAACAGGGCGTGTCGAGCAAGGAATGCTTCGCATTTATCCTCCTCTCCCTCTACCACGTGTCGCGCATCACGACCACCAGGCAGGGGACACGTGTTGGCCATCCCACACCCGAGCGGGAATATTCAAAATTTGAAATTCGACGTGGGGGGAAAAATTCGAAATTCAATTTTGAATTTGAATTTTAAATTCGAATTCCAACAGTGCCCGGCGGCACTGTTGGCAAGTATACCCAATAGCATTGTGCATCTTGGTGGGCCTAAGCTCTCCCGAGCTACTAGTGGCCTTCGGCCACGTGACTGCTGCATCAATGCTGAGAACGTGGTATCCCTCATTGCATCTATTGCTGTGCAGGGCCGGATTCTGGCCAAGAGATTTCTTTTTTCTACATATTCGGCCGGATTCAAGGTAAAATGTCCAAAAGAAATTTTTTCGTTCCCCTGTTAATCCGGCCAGTTTATGGCCGGATATACTGTGTCACCCCCACTCTCTCTAAGGTGAATCAAAGGGCATCAGCAGGACGCCTGCCTAGCTCTCGCTAGGATTTGGTACAATTCAAATTCAAATCTAAATATAATACCTGATAATACAAGTCCAAGTAGAGAAATGTCGCTTCCTTAAATAACATTCAAGTCTTACATCACAAATTCACAAAAGTACATCAACATTTCCAAAATATACAATCATTATAATTCGACTAGTCAATTACATCCCATGATTCTAACCAAAAATAATCAAGTCGGCTTTTCTCCCCAAATTTTTCAATCCGACCCTATTAAGGAAAACAAAGCTAATGGGGTGAGTTGACGCTCAGTGAGGTCAAGAAAGGCATGCAAGCGAATAGTTCAAATAACAATAACATTTGTATAATAAATAAAGCTATAAAGTTCAAGTAATTCACGATTAACAATTAAACACACTTGAGTAGGATGCAGGAGCTCTCAAGAGCTAATTTCCACTTGCTTTGCCAAAGTTCAATCTAATATCTCCTCGTGATGACTCTCCGTCACTCAGGTAGGTAATTAAGTCCGTAGAACTACACTTACTCCATTCATGGTTCTGAGTCGACATGAGAGGTACCTCACACCCGAATCGGTATGGTACATGCTATCGCTCAGGGAATGGATTATACGTTTATGATTTTAAGTCGACATGAGAGGTACTTCCCACCCGAATCGGTGTGGTATATACTATAGCTCGGTGGTCGATGAGACATCACTCCAATCGACTTATACTTTGTTTATGGTTCTGAGTCGACATGAGAGGTATCTCCCACCCGAATCGGTGTGATACATACTATCGCTCAGGGAATCGATTACAATTGTTTATGATACTCAGTCGACATGAGAAGTACCTCCCACCCGAATCGGTGTGGTACATGCTATCGCTCCGAGAACCGATTAATTGTTTAGGGTTTTGAGTCGACATGAGAGGTACCTCCCACCCAAATTGGTGTGGTACATACTATCGCTCAGGGAACTGATTATACCATTGAAACGATATGAGAGGCACCTCCCACCCAGATTGGTGTGGTACATGCATCCGCTCAGGGCTTACAAGTTAAACATGTTTATGAACAATTATCGATCATGTGTATTCAGGTAATCAATATCGCATAATTAAAAGAAAGAAAGAACGAGGGCGCCCCCACGAGTATACAAATAAGTCGAGGAGGTTTACTCCACTCGACATCACAACACAAATATGGTTTGCAATAGCAACACTTCACTTTACACAATTCGAATATCAATTCACATAGCACAATTCAATTGTAGCATTACTTAAAGGAGAACGAGTGCGATAAAGTATACACTCGTCTCGACAAGTTTATGTATCATGTATAACACATGTACAATTCACATTTCAATCACATAAGCATTTAACATACACTTGACACTCACCAAATCAAAATAAGGGAGTAAGTGCAAAAGGCTTTTAGTAGTCAGCTCCGGGATTCTCTTCAAGATCCTCTTGAGCGCTTGAGCAAATAATAATTAACAATCACTCATAAATACCTACAAAACCTCTGCCAAACAAGGAAGAATGTACGTTCATTTTCAAACTAATACAACGTTTCGAAAAGCCTCAATATCTCAAAAATCGTGATTCAAAAGTGAGGGTTTAATAATACAAGAGAAACTAATTTCCTCCATGAAATCAAGTTTAAAACAGTCAATCAATATCAAAGGATAGGGAAGAGTTTCCAAAAACTCGTTTCCCAACAAGTCGAAAAAATTCAGTTTTGTGCGTCAAACTTAGAAAAATCAGAACTTGCACTCAGTAGGTCCAAAATTGGAAAACTTTATACTGTTGGAATCTTGATTCAAAGTACTAAAAGTTCTTAGAAGAACCTTCTCATGATTCCAAACATAAAATATTCAAATTTCAGCTCAAAGTGGCTGATTTAAGCATACAAGGCAGTTTCAGTCTTGTTTTTCGGCAAACTTTGAAAATTCGGCAAAATTCACAGAAAGTGAACTAGCTTTTGAAATTTGTAACACAATATGAATTCCTAACAAAGTTTCAAACAGGCCAAATGGGACTAAATTTGGAGTTTTGATCATCAAGATATAACAGTTCAAAGTCGGTAAATTTTCACTACTAAAGAGTGAATTTTCCAAATTTGAAAGGCAAATTTGGGACTTCAGTTGGTTATCGAAATGATCTTAGAATATCACCAAATTTGGTACACTCAAACTTCCATATGAGAACTACTTTAATATCAATTTTCACCCAAAAACTTGTACGGGAAGATAGTTAACAAAACTACCAAAGTTTAGGAAATTCTTAGAACAAATCTGTCTTTTTGTTTTCTTTTCCTTTTTCAAACACTTTGCACCATGAAATCAGTCTCATTTTGGTTCATTTGTGAAACCAAGATCTAAGAAACATTTCATAAGCAATTGATAGTGGGTTGACATCAAAATTTTGAAATAAAATATCTCACAAACAACTAAACCAGTAGGCCAGCAAAAGGAAGGGTTTTCAGCTTTACCGCAGTTTGGAAATTGAACCATATTTCACTCAATACAACTTTGGAATTGAGAATGGTTGATGGCGTTGGAAATTAGATTCAAAACTATACATTTCATCAGAACAAATCATTTTTAAAATCAGTTCATAAGTGAGAGAAAATAGAGCCACAAAATGCAGCTTCTACCTTCTCTCCGATAGACCATCAGAACAGGACAGCAATATTTACCGAATCACTACGGCTCACTCATTTCGAACTAGAAAGTAAATTTTATACCGTTGGAAAGATACAAATATCTAGTTTCAAATGCCACAAACGGAATTCGATTTTGACTTTTGTACACAGAGATATGTTTGATCAAAGGGGCACTGTTCAGCTGCCCAGAACACGTTTTCCAAATTCCTTCAAGTTTCGAAAATTCAAGTTTTGCTCAACCAATTCAAATGATTTTTGGTAGAAAATTTCTACACACAATATACAACATATATCAACCAATTTCACAGTATAATGACCAACAAATTTTTGAAATTCAAGCAAGACAAGTACAGGACAGATTCTGCCAGTTTCATGCATCAAATTTCCTTTGATTTTCTCTTCATTTCTAACCGTATTCTTTCCATCTAAACACCTAACAATCAAAAGCAAGCAATTTACACCTCAAGCCAGCTACCAATAGGCCACCTCAAGACCCCTACCTAAAGATTAAAGCAAGAATATAGATTCCTCAAGTCCTCTACCTAATTTCATGCTTAGGGTTGCAAACCCTTGCAAATCCAACCATAAATCTTGAAGGAAATGGGAAGATTAGGAGAGTTGATGGTTACCTCCTTAGATCTTGAAGAAACCAGAAAATTTTTACCACTAAAACTCCCAAGAAAATCGCAAGAAGATGTCCTCCTCCAAGTTAAAGTTGCTCTCCAAGTGGTCTTCCTTCTCCCTTTGCTGTTTTTGGCCCGCCAAGATGAGAGAGAAAAGAGAGGTTTGTTGTGTGAATCTTCCTTTGGAAGATTGAGAGATTTGTGGCCAAAATTTGTGCAAAAGTCAACTCTTAATAGTGTCACGCGCGGGTATCGTACCACCGTTTTCTCTCTCGTTTGTTATACTAGTACACTAATACTCCAATGTAGTTCCTTTAACACTATAATTATTCACTCTTAGTAGTTCAGTATAAGTTTCTTAAATCTTCACTTAACCGTTCAGGCTCGATTTACGCGAACTTTCGATTCAAGCGCGATAAAGTGAAACTTAAGGGTAATTCACGCCACTAAAATATAATTAACTAACTCTAGGGTAGATAACGTATAAAATGACTGAATTAAGAATGAAAATTTGAGTCCTCAAATCTCCAAGATCATTACACTCTCGGATCGAATATTGCCTCGAAAAACATGTATTTACTATTTCTCATTAAACGAGCCGTAGAAAAATTAAATTCGCAAATGGAACGTTTTAAAAATATAAAAGATACATTTTTGCATACAAATGGGTTTTAAAATGAATGAAATAAATTATTCGGAGTAAACGGGTGAATAAATAATTAATTAAGCCATTAAAATAATATAAAAGTAAGAACATAAAAATCCGGGTCCTCACATATAAGGCCAGATTTGCTGCAGAAATTTTTTATTTCTGTAGTTTTTCCTTCCATTTTCTATTTAACCAAGTTTCTAACTCACCCAATTTTCAACTTTTTTCATTTTCTTCAAGAAAAATTCACCTTAAACATGAAAAATGTGCTTTCTCAACCAATTGAACTTTGCAACATGAAATCATGCATCAATATAACTTTAGAATAATGCACTTTAAATGCATCAAATGGATCAATTAAACAAGAATACTCCCTTTTTTGCTTCCTTCTAAACTAATTGCTCTTGAAACAATTGCATATACCATTGTCATTGCCACCTATAAAATACACAAAAACACTAATTAAACAACTTAAACTTACTAAAAATAAGAAATCATTGGATTGCCTCCCAACTAGCGTTTCTTTATAGTCATTAGCTTGACTATTTCACCTCATTATCAAGGAGGTTTAGTTAACGAATAATCCACCATTTTAGGCCGTGATGGATCATTAAAAGGTGACTTAATAGCAAAAGTCACATGTTCTACTGATATGAGGGATGGAAGTGACCTGCCTATTCCAAGTGTTTCATAGATATTACCTTGAATATGCACCACTCGAGAACTTACCGAAGGAAATGCCATGAGAGTATCTTGGGCAGCAATACCCTTAGAACCTATACTTTCAATACACTACTCAAGAATGGTGAAAAATAAGTCATTAAAACTCACCTCTTGAACTTCAAGGTTAGTTCCAAAGATATTATCATGTGAAATGGACATTTGCTCATTGAAACACAATTGAAATTCATCATTTTCATCAAAATGCAATCCATTTTCACATACAACATTCCCACCATTCATGCTAGGATCATTTTGCAAATTATTAGAAGAAATAACTTCACACAATGCATTCAATTGCTCATATATTCTACCAAAGTGAGAAGTTAATTCATCTATTCTTTCCTCAATCCTATCAAAACGGTCAGAAGTCACATTAGCTAATTTTTCTATAGCTAACTCCCAAGATGGCTTAGAATCATTAGCTACTCTTTCTATTGCCAATTCCCAAGATGATTTTGATTCATAGTGGACACATTCGGATTAGTAATCATATAAACAAGAAGAAGCACTATTAGCACATTGATTATCCCAACTATAAGTACACAAATTGTCCCAATTAGGACCATATTGATCAAGATAAGGATTGCAATGCCCAAATTCATCATAATAATTCACATTTTGTACTTGTCTACATATATGAGTAGCATGATAACCTCCACACAAGTCACAAATCACATAATAAGAGTTAAAAACATTAGCATTCCTCATTTGCTTAACTTCATGCATAATTGTGTCCATTTGAACTTGTAACATGATAACATCAAATTTTGCCTTTAAACCATCTTCAAAAGACATACATTCAATAATTTCTTGGTTACCTCTATCAAAGGAGCTTTGTACATAGTAACCATTTATTGACGATCTTCCACTTTTCATGCATTATCCCCCAAATTGACCTACCATTCTCATTACATAAAATTGCTTTTAAACAACTTAAGAGCAAAATTAGTAAGAATAATAGGTGATAAAATACATACACACATAAAACACTAAAATAACAGAAAATAACATTCACTCTATAGCTAATAAAATGTCTAAACTAATAAAGTTATTCTTCACACTGATATTGCCAAATCTTTCCCGGCAACGACACCAAAAATTTGACGGGAATTTGATATAAGTACAAGTTAAAATATGATTTGCACCCGTTTGACTGCAAGTATACAGGTCAAATTAGTAGTTTAGGGCGTGTATCGGGTCGATCCCACGGGGAAGATTGAACAATTACCGGTGTTATTAAACCTTCTCTATTATTTAGACTATCAATGAATTATAACAAGTAAAATCTACTGAACTTATGCAAAATAACAAATGAAAGCTCCTTAGGTTATGGTATCTCTTACTATTCATGCAAGTGCTATATTTGGATCATTGAGTACTACTATCTAGGCTAGTTATGGCGTAATTTTCTTATGCATCCTATCTTCGTAGTGAATCAATTATACTCATAACTAATCCATACCTATTGTCATGGTTATGAAATTAGCTACAAGTTCATTTTTTCAATGAAATTATATGAAATTAATCACCAAAATCACATAGGTGCACCTCTACTCTCGTGAGTGTACTCCCTATGTTTAGCACTTCTTGAACCAGTGTTAAATCTCAATTTTCATTGCAGAAACAACACCTTAGATAATCACAATTAATGGTACCAGATTAATCATGATTCAAAGAGCTAAAGTGCTAAATAACTTGCTCAAAATAATAACATCAAATAGCCAAATAATAAACACTAGCAATCATAGAAAGTTCAACCAAACCCAAGGCATAAACTTTAGAAACACATAATAACATATAAATCCATAACTTATATATTAACTAAACTTAGAATCAAGAACAAAAGATAAAGAGTTGGAAAGGAAAAGTAACCCTTGTCACATGAGCTCTTTCCTTGCCTTCTTCATCTTTGCCTAGCTAACAAACAAGAAGGATGAACTACTACTCTATACTAAACTAATCTAACACTAAGAAAATGGAAGAGCTACATTTCTATAGACTCCAAGCTTCTCCCGTATGTCTCCCTTGAATCTTGCAAGTTTTTGACTATATAAAGGTCAAAGGTGGTCAAGGAATGAGGTTTACACCTCCCTTTTACAGCTGCAAAGTGTTTGTCACATGTCTAGCATTACATGTGACTTATTGGAGGTGAAATCAACTTGTCTGCGTAAATAGCAACATTTTTTGACCACAATCCGGCCAGAAATTCGGCCATAAATCCGGCCAAGTTCCGGCCGGATTGCTACAGTGACCTTTTTGTGCAATTTCTGTTCAATTTCCAGCTCTGCTTCGATTTTGCCTCAATTTTAACTGAACTTTTCTTGATGATAGAAGCTGATTTAACTCTTGACAAAAACATAAAACTTGTAGCTCTTTGAGTTAGCTTTCGAATGCATCAAGAATCACCTCATTTGAATTTGTGTAGGCTGATAAATAACTGAAATACCCTTGACTGCTCAATGCCCTGTTTCAGCTTCGACTAATAGAAATTAGTTACTGTAATTCGGTTTTTTGATCTGGAAAACCTTCAAACTGGATTTTGATGTTTTCACTAAAGTTGTAGATCTATCTCTTATCTTCAAATTGTTCAAGAATCATCTCAATCTGATCATTATAGCTCAAGTTATAGCCGAAATACTAAAATATGTCAAAACTGTCAAAATGCACAAAATGCAAGTAAAAAGTGATAAAAAACTCATTTAATCACTTAAGAATATTTTTTTCCAATTATAGCCAAAATGATTCATTTTCTTTCAATAATATAACCAAAGTGACTAAAAATAACATAAAATGTTATTCAATTATTACGTAAATTAGTCACTTATCAGCAGGTGAGAAGAAAGAAAAGAGAAAGAAGGAAGAAAGAAAGAAGGAAAGAAAGAAAGAAAACAGAAGAAAAAGAAAGAAAGAAGAAGGAAATAGAAAAGGAAAAGGAAAATAATATTTTTGTTTGTCGGGTTTTTTTTTTACCTTTTCTTAGGACAAGACGTGGGCACGTCCTGTTAGTGGAAACATTTCTGACAATAGAGTTGGTTGATTATTAGTTACCACATGCCCTCTAGACGCGGGTGGGTCATGTTGATTCAAATGTTTCTGAGGATCGACTAGAGAATTAGCACATTACCATATGCCCTCTAGATGCAGGCGTGTCATGTTGGTTCAAACGCTTCTGATAATGGACTGGAGAATTAGCGCATTACCACGTGCCCTCTAGGTGCAGGCGCATCCTATCGGGAGGAAGTTTGCTAATCATCAACAACGAAAATTAAACCACCAAATATGAAAAAACTAAGGAAAATATATTGAAACACATAATAAAAAATTAACAAACAACTAAAAAAAAGAATTGGATTGCCTCCCAATAAGCGCCTTCTTTAACGTCTTTGGCTAGACATTGTCAATTATCCTTAGTGCTCATAAGTTGGGTCAGCAAGTTGCATCATCTCCACTTCTTCCACTGGAAATCCTTCATAATAAGGTTTGAGACGGTGCCCATTGACAACAAATTTCTTCTCAGTCTTTAAACTCTGTATTTCTACTGCACCAAAATGAAAAATGTTAGTAACTATATAAGGACCTATCCAATGAGAGCACAATTTATCAGAAAAAGTCAAAATCTAAAATGATAAAGAAGAGCTTTCTGCTCGACTAAGAACATTTTTCTCTAAATTTACTTGTCATGAAAGACTTTATTTCTCTCCTTATAGATCATGGCACTCTCATAAGTTTCATTACGAATTTCTTCTAACTCTTGCAATTGTAATTTCCTAGAACTCCAACTTCATCAAAATCCATATTACATTGTTTTACTATCCAGAATGCTTTGTGCTCAAAATCTATCGGAAGATGGCAATGGTTTTTGGAACACCACCTTATAGGGAGACATCTCTATAGGAATCTTGTATGTAGTTCGATAGGCCCACAGTGCATCATCTAACCTTTATCTTCAATCTTTTCTATCGGGACGAATCATTTTTTCCAAAATGGACTTGATTTTCTTGTTTGACACTTCAGTCTTGCCATTTGTCTGTGGGTGATAAGACGTCGACACCTTATGAAGGACACCATACTTGTGAAATAATGTTGTGAGCATCTTGTTACAAAAATGAGTTCCTCTATCGCTCACCACAGCCCTTGACATTCCAAAACGAACAAAAATATGGAACCTTATGAAATCTGAAACCATTTTCGAATCATTAGTATGGGTGGCTTTTGCTTCCACCCATTTGGAAACATAGCCCACAGTCAATAGAATATAAAAGAAACAAATGAAGTAGGGAAAGGATCCATAAAGCCGATGCACCAAATATCAAAAATTTTAACAAAGAACATTGGTGTTTGTGGCATCTGATCTCTATGAAAAATATTACCTACTCGTTGGCACCTATCATATGACTTATAGAACACATAGGCATCTTTGAATAGGAACGGCCAATAGAACCCACTTTTTGGTGCCTTACGAGTAGTTCTCTTTGGTCCAAAATGATCTCCCCATGCGAAAGAATGACAGAATGTTAATATTGAATGAAATTCATTTTCACCAACACACCTTCACATTACTTGGTCGGCACAATGCTTCCATAAGTAAAGATTGTCCCATATGTAGTGTTTGGCAACACTCTTTAATTTGTTCCTCTGAACCTTCATCCAACCTGCAGGTATTTGATTAGAAACTAAGTAATTTACAATATCCACATACCAAGGAGTAGATGAATTGATAAAAAATAGTTGCTCTTTTGGAAAAGATTCATGCAGTGGTAGTTCTTTTTCAACCACAGGTATATGACTCAAGTGCTCGGCTATCAGATTTTCTGCTCCTCTTTTGTCTCTAATCTCCAGATCAAACTCCTGTAGAAGCGGTATCCATCTAATTAACCTTCACTTAGCCTCCTTTTTTGTCAACAAGTACTGCAAAACTGTATGATCAGAGTAAACAATTACTTTCACTCCTAGTAAGTAAGATATAAACTTTTCTAAAGCAAAAACAACAGCGAGAAGCTCTTTTTTCATGGTCGAGTAGTTGAGTTGAACTCTGTTCAAGACTCTTGAAATGTAATAGATTGCATGGGCAATCTTCCCTATTTTCTGACCCAATACTGCTCCCACAATATAGTCACTAGTATCACACATGATCTCGAATGGGAGCCTCCAATTTGGTTGCTGGATTATAGATGACGAAATCAAGATCTCCTTCAACGTATTGAATGCCATCTTACAGTCCTCATTAAACTCGAACCCTACATCCTTTTGCAGAAGTTTAAATAATGGTGCCTAAATTTTTGAAAAATCCTTAATAAATTCTCGATAGAAGCCTGCATGTTTAAGAAAAAAACGTATTTCTCTCATACTAGCGAGGTAAGGTAAAGCAGACACAACATCTATCTTAGCTTTATCAACCTCAATGCCCTTAGATGACACGACATGACTTAGACCTATCCCATACTCAACCATAAAATAATATTTTTTCCAATTAAGTACTAGGTTAGTTTCAATACACCTTTTTAAAATCAATGTAAAATTGTCTAAGTAGTCATCAAAATTATCACCATAGACACTGAAGTCATCCATGAATATTTCAATTATTTTTTTCACATATTTCAAAAAGACACTCACCATACATCGCTAGAAAGTAGTAGGGGTATTACACAACCCAAAAGGCATCCTTCTATAAGCGAAGGTGCTAAGCGAAGGTGCCGAAGGAGTATGTAAAAGTTGTCTTCTCCTGATCCTCAAATGCTATGTCAATTTGAAAATAATCTGAAAAATCATCTAAGAAATAGTAGTAAACTCGATTTTCAATCTCTCAATCATTTGATCAATGAAGGGAAGGGAAGGGAAATGTCATCTTTTTTTGTTACATCATTTAATTTACGGTAATCAATACATTGGTGCCATCCAGTGGGCTTTCGAATGGGGACTAACTCCCCATCATTATTGGCTTCTACAGTCACACCAACTTTATTGGGTACCACTTGAATTGGACTCACCCATGGACTGTCAGAGATGGCAAAAATGATTCTCACGTCTAAGAGTTTGAGTATCTCCTTCTTCACCACTTCCATCATCAGGGAATTCAATCTCCTTTGTGGTTGCCTTACAGGTTTCGCATCATCCTCAAGTCTGATCTGATGCATGCACAATGATGGGTTTATTCCTTTAATGTCGGCTATAGTCCATCCTAAAGCCTCCTTGTGATATCTTAAAACTCGAATAAGCTTATCTTCTTCCTTAGGGGATAACTTTGCTGAGATGATTACAAGGAGTTTTTCACCTAAAAACGTGAATTTCAAATGGTTGGGTAGATGTTTTAACTCCACAACGGGTGCCCGTATAATGGAAGGTAACAACTTTTGGTGAGTTTTAGACGCAAAAATAGGAGCTAGTTTTTACTTGAATGAGGTAGACGCCAGTGACTGTAGTGTTCCAACCATATATTTCAGGTCTATACCCCATTCTACATTGCAAGTTGATTCCCTCAAGAGATGCTTAGTTAGGGTTACTTCCAATTGATCCCTGCCATCCAATTCAAACACTTTCTACACTAAAGGGTCAATCATACTCACAGCAAATACAGAGTTAGTCTCATGAGGGTATTTCATGGAGTCAAAAATATTAAAGTGGACCACCTCCCCATCAAACTCCATTTTCAGGATACCTTCGTTAACATTAATTTTAGTACTGATTGTACTTAAGAAAGATCTCCCTAAGAAAATAGGTACAGAATTATGGGAACGTTCATCACCCATATCAAGAACATAAAAATTTATAGAAAATACTAATTTGTTAACCTGCACTAAAACATCTTCTATCAATCCATCAGGATATGCATTTAAACGATCAACTAATTGAATGATAATGCCTGTCTCTTTCAATGGGCCAAGATTTAATGAAGCATATATGGCTTTTGGCATCACATTTATAGAAGCTCCTAAGTCTAATATAGTACTCCTGATTTTAGTACTTCCTATTTTGCATGGAATGGAGAACATACTTGGATCCCCACATTTCGGTGGAAATTTTCTTTGCAATACCGCAGACACATTCTCCCCCACAACTATCCTTTCATCTCCATTCAGCTTTTTCCTATTTACGCATAGATCCTTCAAAAATTTCGTGTATCTAGGTACTTGATTGATCGCGTCTAACGGTGGAATATTTATTTTCACCCTCCCAAACATCTCTGGGATCTCTCTCTCTTTTTCCTGCTTCTTTGGTTTCTCCAACCTATTAGAAACAAGTGGCAGATTAGTCACAATTTTAATAGGGGAGTTAGAGGTTACCTAAGGAATTGCATTGCTCCCTCCTTCATATTCCAACTCTTTCTCAATTTGATCCTGATTCTTATCTTTAGGATTTCTTGGGCCTTTAATTTCCTTCCCACTTCTGAGGGTCATGGCACTCGTTCTTTGGGTTAATTTCGCGTTGAGATGGAAGTCTTCCTTTCTCTTAAGACTCCAAGCAATATAGTGTAGAGGCTATCTGACTCAA